>NC_134710.1:479653008-479953008 GCF_043290135.1 Rhipicephalus microplus
ATAACGCGTTCGATGCTCTACTACTGAGCTACTACGACAGCTATCCCCCCTGCCACTTTAATGGGTATCTATGTCAATTTAAACGTGGGAGTGTCAATCAGCGCCAGTAGTAGCCTTGGCGGCGAGTGTGGCACACTCTTTATGAGCCTGTTTGGCGTCATGTAGCGCGTGAACTTCTTACTAACTTGCAGCTGACCAATATTCCCCTGTATAAAACCTAAATGCACCAAGTCTGCCAGTACGAGACCTTTGTTAATGAATAAGGGAAACAAGTGTATACTTAAAGGCTCGTTTTTGTGTTTTACACATTAATAATGAGATGTAGCAGACAATAAAACCAAGGAAAGTATAGGGAAAGGTATTAGGTCATTTGTATTGTAATTGAGAAGAAAAGTAGGTGAAAAGATAACTTGCCGTGAGCAGGATCCACACCTGGCACGTTCCAATAACGCGTTCAATGCTCTACCACTGAGCTACAACGACAGCTATCCCCCCAGCCACTTTATTGGGTATCTATGTCAATCTAAACTTGTGAGTGTCAGTCAGCGCCAGTAGTAGCCATGGCGGCGAGTGTGGCACACTCTTTATGAGCCTGTTTGGCGTCACGTAGCACGTCAACTTATTACGAACTGGCAGCTGAACAATAGTCCCCCGTATACAACCTAAATGCACCAAGTCTGCTAGTACGAGACCCTCGTTAATGAATATGAGAAACAGCTGTATACTTAAGGGCTCGTTTTTTGTGTTTTACACGATAATAATGAGATGTAACAGACAATATTGCCAAGAAAAGTATAGGGGAAGGTATTAGGCCAATTATAATGTAAATGAGAAGAAAAGTGGGTGAAAACATAACTTGCAGTTGGCAGGATCCAAACCTGCGACGTTCCAATCACGCGTTCGATGCTCTACTACTGAGCTACCACGACAGCCATCCCCCCAGCCACTTTAATGGGTATCTATGTCAATTTAAACGTGGGAGTGTCAATCAGCGCCACTAGTAGCCATGGCGGTGAGTGTGGAACACTCTTTATAAGCCTGTTTGGCGTCACGTAGCGCGTGATCTTATTACAAACTGGCAGCTGACCAATAGTCCCCCGTATACAACCTAATTGCACCAAGTCTGCCAGTACGAGACCCTCGTTAATGAATAAGAGAAACAGATGTATAATTAAGAGCTTCATTTTCGTGTTTTACACAATAATAATGAGATGTAACAGACAATAATGCCAAGGAAAGTATAGGGGAATTTATTTGGCCAGTTATAGTGTTAATGAGAAGAAAAGTGGGTGAAAAGATAACTTGCCGTGGGCAGGATCCAAACCTGCGACCTTCGAATAACGCGTTCGATGCTCTACCACTGAGCTACCACGACAGCTATCCCCCAAGCCAATTTATTGGGTATTTATGTCAATTTAAACGTGGGAGTGTCAATCAGCGCCGCTAGTAGCCATGGCAGCGAGTGTGGCACACTCTTTATGAGCCTGTTCGGCGTCACGTAGCACGTGAACATAGTACTAACTAGCAGCTGACCAATAGTCCCTTGTATACAACCTAAATGCACCGAGTCACAAGTACGAGACCCTCGGTAATGAACAAGAGAAACAGATGTGTACCTAAGGGCTCGTTTTTCGTGTTTTACACACATTTTAATGAGATGTAACAGACCATAATGCCAAGGAAAGTATAGGGGAAGTTATTAGGCCAATTGTATTGGCAATGAGAAGAAAAGTGGGTGAAAAGATAACTTGCCGTGGGCAGGATCCGTACATGCGACCTTCGAATAACGCGTTCAATGCTCTACCACTGAGCTACCACGGCAGCTATCCCCACAGCCAATTTATTGGGTATCTTTGTCAATTTAAACGTGGCAGTGTTATTCAGCGCCACTAGTAGACATGGCGGCGAATGTGTCACACTCTTTCTGAGCCTGTTTGGTATCACGTAGCGCGTGAACCTATTACTACCTGGCAGCTGACCAATAGTCCCCCGTACACAACCTAAATGCACCAAGTCTTCCAGTACGAGACCCTCGTTAATGAATAAGGGAGACAAGTGTATACCTAAGGGCTTGTTTTTTGTGTTTTACAAAATACTAATGAGACGAAACAGACAATAATGCCAAGGAAGGTATAAAGAAAGTTATTAGGCCAGTTGTAGTGTTAATGAGAAGAAAAGTGTGTGAAAAGATAACTTGCCGTGGGCAGGATCCGAACTTGCGACCTTCGAATAATGCGTTCGATGCTCTACTACTGAGCTACCAAGACAGCTATCCCCCTAGCCACTTTATTGGGTATCTATGTAAATTTAAACGTTGGAGTGTCAATCAGCGCCACTAGTCGCAATTGCAGCGAGTGTGGCACACTCTTTATGAGCCTGTTTGGCGTCTCGTAGCGCGTGAACTTCTTACTAACTGGCAGCTGACCAATATTCCCCTGTATACAACCTAACTGAACCAAGTCTGCCAGTACGAGACCCTAGTTAATGAATAAGAGAAACAGATGTATACTTAAGGGCTCGATTTTTGTGTTTTACACAATAATCATGAGATGTAACAGACAATATTGCCAAGGAAAGTATATGGGAGGTTATTAGGCCAATTGTAATGTAAATGAGAAGAAAAGTGGGTGAAAACATAACTTGCAGTGGGCAGGATCCAAACCTGCGACGTTCCAATAACGCATTCGATGCTCTACTACTGAGCAACTACGACAGCTATCCCCCCTGCCACTTTAATGGGTATCTATGTCAATTTAAACGTGGGAGTGTCAATCAGCGCCAGTAGTAGCCTTGGCGGCGAGTGTGGCACACTCTTTATGAGCCTGTTTGGCGTCACGTAGCGCGTGAACTTCTTACTAACTTGCAGCTGACCAATATTCCCCTGTATAAAACCTAAAGCACCAAGTCTGCCAGTACGAGACCTTTGTTAATGAATAAGAGAAACAGATGTATACTTAAGGGCTCGTTTTTTGTGTTTTACACGATAATAATGAGATGTAACAGACAATAATGGCAAGGAAAGTATAGGGGAAGGTATTAGGCCATTTGTAATATAAATGAGAAGAAAAGTGGGTGAAAACATAACTTGCAGTTGGCAGGATCCAAACCTGCGACGTTCCAATCACGCGTTCGATGCTCTACTACTGAGCTACCACGACAGCCATCCCCCCAGCCACTTTAATGGGTATCTATGTCAATTTAAACGTGGGAGTGTCAATCAGCGCCACTAGTAGCCATGGCGGTGAGTGTGGAACACTCTTTATCAGCCTGTTTGGCGTCAGGTAGCGCGTGAACCTATTACTAACTGGCCGCTGACGAATAGTTCCCCGTAAACAACCTAAATGCACCAAGTCTGCCAGTACGAGACCCTCGTTAATGAATAAGAGAAACAGATGTATACTTAAGGGCTCGTTTTTCGTGTTTTACACACAATATAATGAGATGTAACAGACAATATTGCCAAAAAAGTATAGAGGAAGTTATTAGGCCAACTGTAATAGTAATGAGAAGAAAATTGGGTGAAAAGATAACTTGCCGTGGGCAGGATCCGTACATGCGACCATCGAATAACGCGTTCAATGCTCTACCACTGAGCTACCACGACAGCTATCCCCACAGCCACTTTATTGGGTATATATGTCAATTTATACGTGGAAGTGTCAATCAGCGCCACTAGTAGCCATGGCGGCGAGTGTGGCACACTCTTTCTGAGCCTGTTTGGCATCACGTAGCGCGTGAACTTATTACTAACTGGCAGCTGACCAATAGTCCCCCGTAAACAACCTAAATTCACCAAGTCTGCCAGTACGAGACCTTTGTTAATGAATAAGAGAAACAGATGTATACTTAAGGGCTTGATTTTTGTGTTTTACACAATAATAATGAGATGAAACAGACAATAATGCCTAGAAAAGTATAGGGGAGTTTATTTGGCCAGTTGTAGTGTTAATGAGAAGAAAAGTGTGTGAAAAGATAACTTGCCGTGGGCAGGATCCGAACTTGCGACCTTCAAATAATGCGTTCGATGCTCTACTACTGAGCTACCAAGACAGCTATCCCCATAGCCACTTTATTGGGTATCTATGTCAATTTAAACGTGGGAGTGTCAATCAGCGCCACTAGTAGCAATGGCAGCGAGTGTGGCACACTCTTTATGAGCCTGTTTGGCGTCACGTAGCACGTGAACTTATTACTAACTGGCAGCTGACGAATAGTCCCCCCTATACAACCTGAATGCACTAAGTCTGCCAGTACGAGACCCTCGTTAATGAATAAGAGAAACAGATGTACACTTAAGGGCTTGATTTTCGTTTCGTATATACACAATAATAATGAGATGTAACAGACAATAATGCCAAAGAAACTATAGGGGAACTTATTAGACCAGTTGTAATGTTAATGAGAAGAAAAGTGTGTGAAAAGATAACTTGCCGTGGCAAGATCCGAACCGGCGACCTTCCAATAACGTGTTCAATGCTCTAACACGGAGCTACCACGACAGCTGTCCCCCCAGCCACATTATTGGGTATCTATGTCAATTTACACGTGGGAGTGTCAATCAGCGCCACTAGTAGCCATGGCGGCGAGTGTGGCACACTCTTTATGAGCCTGTTTGGCGTCTCGTAGCGCGTGAACTTCTTACTAACTGGCAGCTGACCAATATTCCCCTGTATACAACCTAACTGCACCAAGTCTGCCAGTACGAGACCCTAGTTAATGAATAAGAGAAACAGATGTATACTTAAGGGCTCGATTTTTGTGTTTTACACAATAATAATGAGATGTAACAGACAATATTGCCAAGGAAAGTATATGGGAGGTTAATAGGCCAATTGTAATGTAAATGAGAAGAAAAGTGGGTGAAAACATAACTTGCAGTGGGCAGGATCCAAACCTGCGACGTTCCAATAACGCGTTCGATGCTCTACTACTGAGCTACTATGACAGCTATCCCCCCTGCCACTTTAATGGGTATGTATGTCAATTTAAACGTGGGAGTGTCAATCAGCGCCAGTAGTAGCCTTGGCGGCGAGTGTGGCACACTCTTTATGAGCCTGTTTGGCGTCACGTAGCGCGTGAACTTCTTACTAACTTGCAGCTGACCAATATTCCCCTGTATAAAACCTAAATGCACAAAGTCTGCCAGTACGAGACCTTTGTTAATGAATAAGGGAAACAAGTGTATACTTAAAGGCTCGTTTTTGTGTTTTACACATTAATAATGAGATGTAGCAGACAATAAAACCAAGGAAAGTATAGGGAAAGGTATTAGGTCGTTTGTATTGTAATTGAGAAGAAAAGTAGGTGAAAAGATAACTTGCCGTGAGCAGGATCCACACCTGGCACGTTCCAATAACGCGTTCAATGCTCTACCACTGAGCTACAACGACCGCTATCCCCCCAGCCACTTTATTGGGTATCTATGTCAATCTAAACTTGTGAGTGTCAGTCAGCGCCAGTAGTAGCCATGGCGGCGAGTGTGGCACACTCTTCATGAGCCTGTTTGGCGTCACGTAGCACGTCAACTTAATACGAACTGGCAGCTGAACAATAGTCCCCCGTATACAACCTAAATGCACCAAGTCTGCCAGTACGAGACCCTCGTTAATGAATAAGAGAAACAGATGTATACTTAAGGGCTCGTTTTTTGTGTTTTACACGATAATAATGAGATGTAACAGACAATATTGCCAAGGAAAGTATAGGGGAAGGTATTAGGCCAATTGTAATATAAATGAGAAGAAAAGTGGGTGAAAACATAACTTGCAGTTGGCAGGATCCAAACCTGCGACGTTCCAATCACGCGTTCGATGCTCTACTACTGAGCTACCACGACAGCCATCCCCCCAGCCACTTTAATGGGTATCTATGTCAATTTAAACGTGGGAGTGTCAATCAGCGCCACTAGTAGCCATGGCGGTGAGTGTGGAACACTCTTTATCAGCCTGTTTGGCGTCAGGTAGCGCGTGAACCTATAACTAACTGGCCGCTGACAATAGTTCCCCGTAAACAACCTAAATGCACCAAGTCTGCCAGTACGAGACCCTCGTTAATGAATAAGAGAAACAGATGTACACTTAAGGGCTTGATTTTCGTTTCGTATATACACAATAATAATGAGATGTAACAGACAATAATGCCAAAGAAACTATAGGGGAACTTATTAGGCCAGTTGTAATGTTAATGAGAAGAAAAGTGTGTGAAAAGATAACTTGCAGTGGGCAGGATCCAAACCTGCGACGTTCCAATAACGCGTTCGATGCTCTACTACTGAGCTACTACGACAGCTATCCCCCCTGCCACTTTAATGGGTATCTATGTCAATTTAAACGTGGGAAAGTCAATCAGCGCCAGTAGTAGCCTTGGCGGCGAGTGTGGCACACTCTTTATGAGCCTGTTTGGCGTCATGTAGCGCGTGAACTTCTTACTAACTTGCAGCTGACCAATATTCCCCTGTATAAAACCTAAATGCACCAAGTCTGCCAGTACGAGACCTTTGTTAATGAATAAGGGAAACAAGTGTATACTTAAAGGCTCGTTTTTGTGTTTTACACATTAATAATGAGATGTAGCAGACAATAAAACCAAGGAAAGTATAGGGAAAGGTATTAGGTCATTTGTATTGTAATTGAGAAGAAAAGTAGGTGAAAAGATAACTTGCCGTGAGCAGGATCCACACCTGGCACGTTCCAATAACGCGTTCAATGCTCTACCACTGAGCTACAACGACAGCTATCCCCCCAGCCACTTTATTGGGTATCTATGTCAATCTAAACTTGTGAGTGTCAGTCAGCGCCAGTAGTAGCCATGGCGGCGAGTGTGGCACACTCTTTATGAGCCTGTTTGGCGTCACGTAGCACGTCAACTTATTACGAACTGGCAGCTGAACAATAGTCCCCCGTATACAACCTAAATGCACCAAGTCTGCTAGTACGAGACCCTCGTTAATGAATATGAGAAACAGCTGTATACTTAAGGGCTCGTTTTTTGTGTTTTACACGATAATAATGAGATGTAACAGACAATAATGGCAAGGAAAGAATAGGGGAAATATTAGGCGATTAAAATGTAAATGAGAAGAAAAGTTGGTCAAAAGATAACTTGCAGTGGGCAGGATCCGAACCTGCGACCTTCGAATAACGTGTTCAATGCTCTACCACTGAGCTACCACGACAGCTATCCCCACAGCCAATTTATTGGGTACCTTTGTCAATTTAAACGTGGCAGTGTTATTCAGCGCCACTAGTAGCCATGGCGGCGAGTGTGGAACACTCTTTATCAGCCTGTTTGGCGTCAGGTAGCGCGTGAACCTATAACTAACTGGCCGCTGACAATAGTTCCCCGTAAACAACCTAAATGCACCAAGTCTGCCAGTACGAGACCCTCGTTAATGAATAAGAGAAACAGATGTACACTTAAGGGCTTGATTTTCGTTTCGTATATACACAATAATAATGAGATGTAACAGACAATAATGCCAAAGAAACTATAGGGGAACTTATTAGGCCAGTTGTAATGTTAATGAGAAGAAAAGTGTGTGAAAAGATAACTTGCAGTGGGCAGGATCCAAACCTGCGACGTTCCAATAACGCGTTCGATGCTCTACTACTGAGCTACTACGACAGCTATCCCCCCTGCCACTTTAATGGGTATCTATGTCAATTTAAACGTGGGAGTGTCAATCAGCGCCAGTAGTAGCCTTGGCGGCGAGTGTGGCACACTCTTTATGAGCCTGTTTGGCGTCATGTAGCGCGTGAACTTCTTACTAACTTGCAGCTGACCAATATTCCCCTGTATAAAACCTAAATGCACCAAGTCTGCCAGTACGAGACCTTTGTTAATGAATAAGGGAAACAAGTGTATACTTAAAGGCTCGTTTTTGTGTTTTACACATTAATAATGAGATGTAGCAGACAATAAAACCAAGGAAAGTATAGGGAAAGGTATTAGGTCATTTGTATTGTAATTGAGAAGAAAAGTAGGTGAAAAGATAACTTGCCGTGAGCAGGATCCACACCTGGCACGTTCCAATAACGCGTTCAATGCTCTACCACTGAGCTACAACGACAGCTATCCCCCCAGCCACTTTATTGGGTATCTATGTCAATCTAAACTTGTGAGTGTCAGTCAGCGCCAGTAGTAGCCATGGCGGCGAGTGTGGCACACTCTTTATGAGCCTGTTTGGCGTCACGTAGCACGTCAACTTATTACGAACTGGCAGCTGAACAATAGTCCCCCGTATACAACCTAAATGCACCAAGTCTGCTAGTACGAGACCCTCGTTAATGAATATGAGAAACAGCTGTATACTTAAGGGCTCGTTTTTTGTGTTTTACACGATAATAATGAGATGTAACAGACAATATTGCCAAGAAAAGTATAGGGGAAGGTATTAGGCCAATTATAATGTAAATGAGAAGAAAAGTGGGTGAAAACATAACTTGCAGTTGGCAGGATCCAAACCTGCGACGTTCCAATCACGCGTTCGATGCTCTACTACTGAGCTACCACGACAGCCATCCCCCCAGCCACTTTAATGGGTATCTATGTCAATTTAAACGTGGGAGTGTCAATCAGCGCCACTAGTAGCCATGGCGGTGAGTGTGGAACACTCTTTATAAGCCTGTTTGGCGTCACGTAGCGCGTGATCTTATTACAAACTGGCAGCTGACCAATAGTCCCCCGTATACAACCTAATTGCACCAAGTCTGCCAGTACGAGACCCTCGTTAATGAATAAGAGAAACAGATGTATAATTAAGAGCTTCATTTTCGTGTTTTACACAATAATAATGAGATGTAACAGACAATAATGCCAAGGAAAGTATAGGGGAATTTATTTGGCCAGTTATAGTGTTAATGAGAAGAAAAGTGGGTGAAAAGATAACTTGCCGTGGGCAGGATCCAAACCTGCGACCTTCGAATAACGCGTTCGATGCTCTACCACTGAGCTACCACGACAGCTATCCCCCAAGCCAATTTATTGGGTATTTATGTCAATTTAAACGTGGGAGTGTCAATCAGCGCCGCTAGTAGCCATGGCAGCGAGTGTGGCACACTCTTTATGAGCCTGTTCGGCGTCACGTAGCACGTGAACATAGTACTAACTAGCAGCTGACCAATAGTCCCTTGTATACAACCTAAATGCACCGAGTCACAAGTACGAGACCCTCGGTAATGAACAAGAGAAACAGATGTGTACCTAAGGGCTCGTTTTTCGTGTTTTACACAATATAATAAGATGTAACAGACAATAAAACCAAAGAGAGTATAGGGGAAGGTATTAGGCCATTTGTATTGTAAATGAGAAGAAAAGTGGGTGAAGAGATAACTTGCCGTAGGCAGGATCTGAACCTGCGACCTTCGAATAACGCGTTCGATGCTCTACAACTGAGCTACCACGACAGCTCTCCCTCAAGCCACCTTATTGGTTATCTATGTCAATTTATACGTGTGAGTGTCAATCAGCGCCACTAGTAGCCATGGCGGCGAGTGTGGCACACTCTTTATGAGCCTGTTTGGCCTAACGTAGAACGTGAACTTCTTACTAACTGGCAGCTGACTAATATTCCATTGTATAAAGCCAGAATGCACCAAGTCTGCCAGTACGAGACTTTCGTTAATGAGTAAGAGAAACAGATGTATACTTAAGGGCTTGTTTTTTGTGTTTTACACAATAATAATAAGATGTAACAGACAATAATGGCAAGGAAAGAATAGGGGAAATATTAGGCGATTAAAATGTAAATGAGAAGAAAAGTTGGTCAAAAGATAACTTGCAGTGGGCAGGATCCGAACCTGCGACCTTCGAATAACGTGTTCAATGCTCTACCACTGAGCTACCACGACAGCTATCCCCACAGCCAATTTATTGGGTACCTTTGTCAATTTAAACGTGGCAGTGTTATTCAGCGCCACTAGTAGCCATGGCGGCGAGTGTGGCACACTCTTTCTTAGCCTGTTTGGCATCACGTAGCGCGTGAACTTGTTACTAACTGGCAGCTGACCAATAGTCCCCCGTAAACAACCTAAATGCACCAAGTCTGCCAGTACGAGACCTTCGTTAATGAATAAGAGAAACAGATGTATACTTAAGGGCTTGATTTTCGTGTTTTACACAATAATAATGAGATGTAAAAGACAATAATGCCAAAGAAACTATAGGGGAACTTATTAGACCAGTTGTAATGTTAATGAGAAGAAAAGTGTGTGAAAAGATAACTTGCCGTGGCAAGATCCGAACCGGCGACCTTCCAATAACGTGTTCAATGCTCTAACACGGAGCTACCACGACAGCTGTCCCCCCAGCCACATTATTGGGTATCTATGTCAATTTACACGTGGGAGTGTCAATCAGCGCCACTAGTAGCCATGGCGGCGAGTGTGGCACACTCTTTATGAGCCTGTTTGGCGTCTCGTAGCGCGTGAACTTCTTACTAACTGGCAGCTGACCAATATTCCCCTGTATACAACCTAACTGCACCAAGTCTGCCAGTACGAGACCCTAGTTAATGAATAAGAGAAACAGATGTATACTTAAGGGCTCGATTTTTGTGTTTTACACAATAATAATGAGATGTAACAGACAATATTGCCAAGGAAAGTATATGGGAGGTTAATAGGCCAATTGTAATGTAAATGAGAAGAAAAGTGGGTGAAAACATAACTTGCAGTGGGCAGGATCCAAACCTGCGACGTTCCAATAACGCGTTCGATGCTCTACTACTGAGCTACTATGACAGCTATCCCCCCTGCCACTTTAATGGGTATGTATGTCAATTTAAACGTGGGAGTGTCAATCAGCGCCAGTAGTAGCCTTGGCGGCGAGTGTGGCACACTCTTTATGAGCCTGTTTGGCGTCACGTAGCGCGTGAACTTCTTACTAACTTGCAGCTGACCAATATTCCCCTGTATAAAACCTAAATGCACAAAGTCTGCCAGTACGAGACCTTTGTTAATGAATAAGGGAAACAAGTGTATACTTAAAGGCTCGTTTTTGTGTTTTACACATTAATAATGAGATGTAGCAGACAATAAAACCAAGGAAAGTATAGGGAAAGGTATTAGGTCGTTTGTATTGTAATTGAGAAGAAAAGTAGGTGAAAAGATAACTTGCCGTGAGCAGGATCCACACCTGGCACGTTCCAATAACGCGTTCAATGCTCTACCACTGAGCTACAACGACCGCTATCCCCCCAGCCACTTTATTGGGTATCTATGTCAATCTAAACTTGTGAGTGTCAGTCAGCGCCAGTAGTAGCCATGGCGGCGAGTGTGGCACACTCTACATGAGCCTGTTTGGCGTCACGTAGCACGTCAACTTAATACGAACTGGCAGCTGAACAATAGTCCCCCGTATACAACCTAAATGCACCAAGTCTGCCAGTACGAGACCCTCGTTAATGAATAAGAGAAACAGATGTATACTTAAGGGCTCGTTTTTTGTGTTTTACACGATAATAATGAGATGTAACAGACAATATTGCCAAGGAAAGTATAGGGGAAGGTATTAGGCCAATTGTAATATAAATGAGAAGAAAAGTGGGTGAAAACATAACTTGCAGTTGGCAGGATCCAAACCTGCGACGTTCCAATCACGCGTTCGATGCTCTACTACTGAGCTACCACGACAGCCATCCCCCCAGCCACTTTAATGGGTATCTATGTCAATTTAAACGTTGGAGTGTCAATCAGCGCCACTAGTAGCCATCGCGGTGAGTGTGGAACACTCTTTATCAGCCTGTTTGGCGTCAGGTAGCGCGTGAACCTATAACTAACTGGCCGCTGACAATAGTTCCCCGTAAACAACCTAAATGCACCAAGTCTGCCAGTACGAGACCCTCGTTAATGAATAAGAGAAACAGATGTACACTTAAGGGCTTGATTTTCGTTTCGTATATACACAATAATAATGAGATGTAACAGACAATAATGCCAAAGAAACTATAGGGGAACTTATTAGGCCAGTTGTAATGTTAATGAGAAGAAAAGTGTGTGAAAAGATAACTTGCAGTGGGCAGGATCCAAACCTGCGACGTTCCAATAACGCGTTCGATGCTCTACTACTGAGCTACTACGACAGCTATCCCCCCTGCCACTTTAATGGGTATCTATGTCAATTTAAACGTGGGAGTGTCAATCAGCGCCAGTAGTAGCCTTGGCGGCGAGTGTGGCACACTCTTTATGAGCCTGTTTGGCGTCATGTAGCGCGTGAACTTCTTACTAACTTGCAGCTGACCAATATTCCTCTGTATAAAACCTAAATGCACCAAGTCTGCCAGTACGAGACCTTTGTTAATGAATAAGGGAAACAAGTGTATACTTAAAGGCTCGTTTTTGTGTTTTACACATTAATAATGAGATGTAGCAGACAATAAAACCAAGGAAAGTATAGGGAAAGGTATTAGGTCATTTGTATTGTAATTGAGAAGAAAAGTAGGTGAAAAGATAACTTGCCGTGAGCAGGATCCACACCTGGCACGTTCCAATAACGCGTTCAATGCTCTACCACTGAGCTACAACGACAGCTATCCCCCCAGCCACTTTATTGGGTATCTATGTCAATCTAAACTTGTGAGTGTCAGTCAGCGCCAGTAGTAGCCATGGCGGCGAGTGTGGCACACTCTTTATGAGCCTGTTTGGCGTCACGTAGCACGTCAACTTATTACGAACTGGCAGCTGAACAATAGTCCCCCGTATACAACCTAAATGCACCAAGTCTGCTAGTACGAGACCCTCGTTAATGAATATGAGAAACAGCTGTATACTTAAGGGCTCGTTTTTTGTGTTTTACACGATAATAATGAGATGTAACAGACAATATTGCCAAGAAAAGTATAGGGGAAGGTATTAGGCCAATTATAATGTAAATGAGAAGAAAAGTGGGTGAAAACATAACTTGCAGTTGGCAGGATCCAAACCTGCGACGTTCCAATCACGCGTTCGATGCTCTACTACTGAGCTACCACGACAGCCATCCCCCCAGCCACTTTAATGGGTATCTATGTCAATTTAAACGTGGGAGTGTCAATCAGCGCCACTAGTAGCCATGGCGGTGAGTGTGGAACACTCTTTATAAGCCTGTTTGGCGTCACGTAGCGCGTGATCTTATTACAAACTGGCAGCTGACCAATAGTCCCCCGTATACAACCTAATTGCACCAAATCTGCCAGTACGAGACCCTCGTTAATGAATAAGAGAAACAGATGTATAATTAAGAGCTTCATTTTCGTGTTTTACACAATAATAATGAGATGTAACAGACAATAATCGCAAGGAAAGTATAGGGGAATTTATTTGGCCAGTTATAGTGTTAATGAGAAGAAAAGTGGGTGAAAAGATAACTTGCCGTGGGCAGGATCCAAACCTGCGACCTTCGAATAACGCGTTCGATGCTCTACCACTGAGCTACCACGACAGCTATCCCCCAAGCCAATTTATTGGGTATTTATGTCAATTTAAACGTGGGAGTGTCAATCAGCGCCGCTAGTAGCCATGGCAGCGAGTGTGGCACACTCTTTATGAGCCTGTTCGGCGTCACGTAGCACGTGAACATAGTACTAACTAGCAGCTGACCAATAGTCCCCCGTATACAACCTAAATGCACCGAGTCACAAGTACGAGACCCTCGGTAATGAACAAGAGAAACAGATGTGTACCTAAGGGCTCGTTTTTCGTGTTTTACACAATATAATAAGATGTAACAGACAATAAAACCAAAGAGAGTATAGGGGAAGGTATTAGGCCATTTGTATTGTAAATGAGAAGAAAAGTGGGTGAAAAGATAACTTGCCGTAGGCAGGATCTGAACCTGCGACCTTCGAATAACGCGTTCGATGCTCTACAACTGAGCTACCACGACAGCTCTCCCTCAAGCCACCTTATTGGTTATCTATGTCAATTTATACGTGTGAGTGTCAATCAGCGCCACTAGTAGCCATGGCGGCGAGTGTGGCACACTCTTTATGAGCCTGTTTGGCCTAACGTAGAACGTGAACTTCTTACTAACTGGCAGCTGACTAATATTCCATTGTATAAAGCCAGAATGCACCAAGTCTGCCAGTACGAGACTTTCGTTAATGAGTAAGAGAAACAGATGTATACTTAAGGGCTTGTTTTTTGTGTTTTACACAATAATAATAAGATGTAACAGACAATAATGGCAAGGAAAGAATAGGGGAAATATTAGGCGATTAAAATGTAAATGAGAAGAAAAGTTGGTCAAAAGATAACTTGCAGTGGGCAGGATCCGAACCTGCGACCTTCGAATAACGTGTTCAATGCTCTACCACTGAGCTACCACGACAGCTATCCCCACAGCCAATTTATTGGGTACCTTTGTCAATTTAAACGTGGCAGTGTTATTCAGCGCCACTAGTAGCCATGGCGGCGAGTGTGGCACACTCTTTCTTAGCCTGTTTGGCATCACGTAGCGCGTGAACTTGTTACTAACTGGCAGCTGACCAATAGTCCCCCGTAAACAACCTAAATGCACCAAGTCTGCCAGTACGAGACCTTCGTTAATGAATAAGAGAAACAGATGTATACTTAAGGGCTTGATTTTCGTGTTTTACACAATAATAATGAGATGTAAAAGACAATAATGCCAAGGAAAGTATAGGGGAGTTTATTTGGCCAGTTGTAGTGTTAATGAGAAGAAAAGTGGATGAAAAGATAATTTGCCGTGAGCAGGATCTTAACCTGCGACCTTCGAATAACGTGTTCAATGCTCTAGCACGGAGCTACCACAACAGCTATCCCCCCAGCCACATTATTGGGTAGCTATGTTAATTTATACGTGGGAGTGTCAATCAGCGCCACTAGTAGCCATGGCGGCGAGTGTGGCACACTCTTTATGAGCCTGTTTGGCGTCTCGTAGCGCGTGAACTTCTTACAAACTGGCAGCTGACCAATATTCCCCTGTATACAACCTAAATGCACCAAGTCTGCCAGCACGAGACCCTCGTTAATGAATAAGAGAAACAGATGTATACTTAAGGGCTCGTTTTTCGTGTTTTACACACTTTATAATGAGCTGTAACAGACCATAATGCCAAGGAAAGTATAGGGAAAGTTATTAGGCCAATTGTAATGGCAATGAGAAGAAAAGTGGGTGAAAAGATAACTTGCAATGGGCATGATCCGACCCTGCGACCTTCGAATACCGCGTTCAATGCTCTATCACTGAGCTACTATGACAGCTATCCCCCAAGCCACTTTATTGGGTATCTATGTCAATTTAAACGTGGGAGTGTTAATCAGCGCCACTAGTAGCCATTGCAGCGACTATGGCACACTCTTATGAGCCTGTTTGGCGTCATGTAGCACGTGAACTTATTACTAACTAGCAGCTGACCAATAGTCCCCCGTATACAACCTAAACGCACCAAGTCTGCCAGCACGAGACTTTCGTTAATGAATAAGAGAAACAAATGTATAAAAAGGGCTTGTTTTTTGTGTTTTACACAATAATATTGAGATGTAGGAGACAATCTTGGCAAGGAAAGTATAGGGGAAATATTAGGCCAATGGTAATGTAATTGAGAAGAAAAGTGGGTCAAACGGTAACTTGCCGTTGGCCGGATCCGAACCTGCGACCTTCCAATAACCTATTCAATGCTCTAGCACGGAGCTACCACGACAGCTATCCCAACAGCAACTTTATTGGGTATCTAGGTCAATTTATACGTGGGAGTGTTAATCGGCGCCACTAGTAGCCATGGCGGCGAGTGTGGCACACACTTTATGAGCCTGTTTGGCGTCTCGTAGCGCGTGAATTTCTTACTAACTGGCAGCTGACCAATATTCCCCTGTATACAACCTAACTGCACCAAGTCTGCCAGTACGAGACCCTCGTTAATGAATAAGAGAAACAGATGTATACTTAAGGCCTCGTTTTTCGTGTTTTACAAAAAATATAATGAGATGTAACAGACAATAATGACAAAGAAAGTATAGGGGAATTTTTTAGGCCAATTGTAATGGTAATGAGAAGAAAAGTGGGTGAAAAAATAACTTGCCGTGAGCAGGATCCGTACATGCGACCTTCGAATAACGTCTTCGATGCTCTACCACTGAGCTACCACGACAGCTATCCCCAAAGCCACTTTATTGGGTATCGTTGTCAATTTAAACGTGGCAGTGTTATTTAGCGCCACTAGTAGCCATGGCGGCGAGTGTGGCACACTCTTTTTGAGCCTGTTTGGCATCACGTAGCGCGTGAACCTATTACTAACTGGCCGCTGACCAATAGTTCCCCGTAAACAACCTAAATGCACCAAGTCTGCCAGCACGATACCCTCGTTAATGAATAAGAGAAACAGATGTATACTTAAGGGCTTGATTTTCGTGTTTTACACAATAATAATGAGATACAAGAAACAATAATGGCAAGGAAAGTATAAGGGAAGTTATTAGGCCAATTATAATGTTAATGAGAAGAAACGTGTGTGAAAATATAACTTGCCTTGGCAGGATCCGAACCTGCGACCTTCGAATAAAGTGTTCAATGCTCTACCACTGAGCTACCACGACAGCTATCTCCACAGCCAATTTATTGGGTACCTTTGTCAATTAAAACGTGGCAGTGTTATTCAGCGCCACTAGTAGCCATGGCGGCGAGTGTGGCACACTCTTTCTGAGCCTGTTTGACATCACGTAGCGCGTGAACTTATTACTAACTGGCAGCTGACCAATAGTCCCCCGTAAACAACCTAAATGCACCAAGTCTGCCAGTACGAGACCTTTGTTAATGAATAAGAGAAACAGATGTATACTTAAAGGCTTGATGTTTGTGTTTTACACAATAATAATGAGATGTAACAGATAATGATGCCAAGAAAAGTATAGGGGAACTTATTAGGCCAGTTGTACTGTTAATGAGAAGAAAAGTGTGTGAAAAGATAACTTGCCGTGGCAGGATCCGAACCGACGACCTTCCAATAACGTGTTCAATGCTCTAACACGGAGCTACCACGACAGCTTTCCCCCAAGCCACCTTATTGGGTATCTATGTCAATTTATACGTGGGAGTGTCAATCAGCGCCACTAGTAGCCATGGCGGCGAGTGTGGCACACTCTTTATGAGCCTGTTTGGCGTCTCGTAGCGCGTGAACCTATTACTACCTGGCAGCTGACCAATATTCTCCTGTATACAACCTAAATGCACCAAGTCTGCCAGTACGAGACCCTCGTTAATGAATAAGAGAAACAGATGTAAACTTAAGGGCTAGTTTTTCGTGTTTTTCACACATTATAATGAGATGTAACAGACCATAATGCCAAGGGAAGTATAGGGGAAGTTATTAGGCCAATTGTATTGGCAATGAGAAGAAAAGTGGGTGAAAAGATAACTTGCCGTGGGCAGGATCCGTACATGCGACCTTCGAATAACGCGTTCAATGCTCTGCCACGGAGCTACCACGACAGCTATCCCCACAGCCAATTTATTGGGTATTTTTGTCAATTTAAACGTGGCAGTGTTATTCAGCGCCACTAGTAGCCATGGCGGCGAGTGTGGCACACTCTTTATGAGCCTGTTTGGCGTCTCGTAGCGCGTGAACTTCTTACAAACTGGCAGTTTACCAATATTCCCCTGTATACAACCTAAATGCACCAAGTCTGCCAGTATGAGACCCTCGTTAATGAATAAGAGAAACAGATGTACACTTAAGGGCTTGATTTTCATTTCGTATATACACAATAATAATGAGATGTAACAGACAATAATGCCAAAGAAACTACAGGGGAACTTATTAGGCCAGTTGTAAAGTTAATGAGAAGAAAAGTGTGTGAAAAGATAACTTGCCGTGGCAGGATCCGAACCGACGACCTTCCAATAACGTGTTCAATGCTCTAACACGGAGCTACCACGACAGCTGTCTAACCAGCCACATTATTGGGTATCTATGTCAATTTATACGTGGGAGTGTCAATCAGCGCCACTAGTAGCCATGGCGGCGAGTGTGGCACACTCTTTATGAGCCTGTTTGGCGTCTCGTAGCGCGTGAACCTATTACTACCTGGCAGCTGACCAATATTCCCCTGTATACAACCTAAATGCACCAAGTCTGCCAGTACGAGACCCTCGTTAATTAATAAGAGAAACAGATGTATACTTAAGGGCTCGTTTATCGTGTTTTACACACATTTTAATGAGATGTAACAGACCATAATGCCAAGGAAAGTATAGGGGAAGTTATTAGGCCAATTGTACTGGCAATGAGAAGAAAAGTGGGTGAAAAGATAACTTGCCGTGGGCAGGATCCGTACATGCGACCTTCGAATAACGCGTTCAATGCTCTACCACTGAGCTACCACGGCAGCTATCCCCACAGCCAATTTATTGGGTATCTTTGTCAATTTAAACGTGGCAGTGTTATTCAGCGCCACTAGTAGACATGGCGGCGAATGTGTCACACTCTTTCTGAGCCTGTTTGGTATCACGTAGCGCGTGAACCTATTACTACCTGGCAGCTGACCAATAGTCCCCCGTACACAACCTAAATGCACCAAGTCTTCCAGTACGAGACCCTCGTTAATGAATAAGGGAGACAAGTGTATACCTAAGGGCTTGTTTTTTGTGTTTTACAAAATACTAATGAGACGAAACAGACAATAATGCCAAGGAAGGTATAAAGAAAGTTATTAGGCCAGTTGTAGTGTTAATGAGAAGAAAAGTGTGTGAAAAGATAACTTGCCGTGGGCAGGATCCGAACTTGCGACCTTCGAATAATGCGTTCGATGCTCTACTACTGAGCTACCAAGACAGCTATCCCCCTAGCCACTTTATTGGGTATCTATGTAAATTTAAACGTGGGAGTGTCAATCAGCGCCACTAGTAGCAATTGCAGCGAGTGTGGCACACTCTTTATGAGCCTGTTTGGCGTCTCGTAGCGCGTGAACTTCTTACTAACTGGCAGCTGACCAATATTCCCCTGTATACAACCTAACTGAACCAAGTCTGCCAGTACGAGACACTAGTTAATGAATAAGAGAAACAGATGTATACTTAAGGGCTCGATATTTGTGTTTTACACAATAATAATGAGATGTAACAGACAATATTGCCAAGGAAAGTATATGGGAGGTTATTAGGCCAATTGTAATGTAAATGAGAAGAAAAGTGGGTGAAAACATAACTTGCAGTGGGCAGGATCCAAACCTGCGACGTTCCAATAACGCATTCGATGCTCTACTACTGAGCTACTACGACAGCTATCCCCCCTGCAACTTTAATGGGTATCTATGTCAATTTAAACGTGGGAGTGTCAATCAGCGCCAGTAGTAGCCTTGGCGGCGAGTGTGGCACACTCTTTATGAGCCTGTTTGGCGTCACGTAGCGCGTGAACTTCTTACTAACTTGCAGCTGACCAATATTCCCCTGTAAAAAACCTAAAGCACCAAGTCTGCCAGTACGAGACCTTTGTTAATGAATAAGAGAAACAGGTGTATACTTAAGGGCTCGTTTATTGTGTTTTACACGATAATAATGAGATGTAACAGACAATATTGCCAAGGAAAGTATAGGGGAAGGTATTAGGCCAATTGTAATATAAATGAGAAGAAAAGTGGGTGAAAACATAACTTGCAGTTGGCAGGATCCAAACCTGCGACGTTCCAATCACGCGTTCGATGCTCTACTACTGAGCTACCACGACAGCCATCCCCCCAGCCACTTTAATGGGTATCTATGTCAATTTAAACGTGGGAGTGTCAATCAGCGCCACTAGTAGCCATGGCGGTGAGTGTGGAACACTCTTTATCAGCCTGTTTGGCGTCAGGTAGCGCGTGAACCTATTACTAACTGGCCGCTGACGAATAGTTCCCCGTAAACAACCTAAATGCACCAAGTCTGCCAGTACGAGACCCTCGTTAATGAATAAGAGAAACAGATGTATACTTAAGGGCTCGTTTTTCGTGTTTTACACACAATATAATGAGATGTAACAGACAATAATGCCAAAAAAGTATAGAGGAAGTTATTAGGCCAACTGTAATAGTAATGAGAAGAAAATTGGGTGAAAAGATAACTTGCCGTGGGCAGGATCCGTACATGCGACCTTCGAATAACGCGTTCAATGCTCTACCACTGAGCTACCACGACAGCTATCCCCACAGCCACTTTATTGGGTATATATGTCAATTTATACGTGGAAGTGTCAATCAGCGCCACTAGTAGCCATGGCGGCGAGTGTGGCACACTCTTTCTGAGCCTGTTTGGCATCACGTAGCGCGTGAACTTATTACTAACTGGCAGCTGACCAATAGTCCCCCGAAAACAACCTAAATTCACCAAGTCTGCCAGTACGAGACCTTTGTTAATGAATAAGAGAAACAGATGTATACTTAAGGGCTTGATTTTTGTGTTTTACACAATAATAATGAGATGAAACAGACAATAATGCCTAGAAAAGTATAGGGGAGTTTATTTGGCCAGTTGTAGTGTTAATGAGAAGAAAAGTGTGTGAAAAGATAACTTGCCGTGGGCAGGATCCGAACTTGCGACCTTCAAATAATGCGTTCGATGCTCTACTACTGAGCTACCAAGACAGCTATCCCCATAGCCACTTTATTGGGTATCTATGTCAATTTAAACGTGGGAGTGTCAATCAGCGCCACTAGTAGCCATGGCAGCGAGTGTGGCACACTCTTTATGAGCCTGTTTGGCGTCACGTAGCACGTGAACTTATTACTAACTGGCAGCTGACGAATAGTCCCCCCTATACAACCTGAATGCACTAAGTCTGCCAGTACGAGACCCTCGTTAATGAATAAGAGAAACAGATGTACACTTAAGGGCTTGATTTTCGTTTCGTATATACACAATAATAATGAGATGTAACAGACAATAATGCCAAAGAAACTATAGGGGAACTTATTAGACCAGTTGTAATGTTAATGAGAAGAAAAGTGTGTGAAAAGATAACTTGCCGTGGCAAGATCCGAACCGGCGACCTTCCAATAACGTGTTCAATGCTCTAACACGGAGCTACCACGACAGCTGTCCCCCCAGCCACATTATTGGGTATCTATGTCAATTTACACGTGGGAGTGTCAATCAGCGCCACTAGTAGCCATGGCGGCGAGTGTGGCACACTCTTTATGAGCCTGTTTGGCGTCTCGTAGCGCGTGAACTTCTTACTAACTGGCAGCTGACCAATATTCCCCTGTATACAACCTAACTGCACCAAGTCTGCCAGTACGAGACCCTAGTTAATGAATAAGAGAAACAGATGTATACTTAAGGGCTCGATTTTTGTGTTTTACACAATAATAATGAGATGTAACAGACAATATTGCCAAGGAAAGTATATGGGAGGTTAATAGGCCAATTGTAATGTAAATGAGAAGAAAAGTGGGTAAAAACATAACTTGCAGTGGGCAGGATCCAAACCTGCGACGTTCCAATAACGCGTTCGATGCTGTACTACTGAGCTACTATGACAGCTATCCCCCCTGCCACTTTAATGGGTATGTATGTCAATTTAAACGTGGGAGTGTCAATCAGCGCCAGTAGTAGCCTTGGCGGCGAGTGTGGCACACTCTTTATGAGCCTGTTTGGCGTCACGTAGCGCGTGAACTTCTTACTAACTTGCAGCTGACCAATATTCCCCTGTATAAAACCTAAATGCACCAAGTCTGCCAGTACGAGACCTTTGTTAATGAATAAGGGAAACAAGTGTATACTTAAAGGCTCGTTTTTGTGTTTTACACATTAATAATGAGATGTAGCAGACAATAAAACCAAGGAAAGTATAGGGAAAGGTATTAGGTCGTTTGTATTGTAATTGAGAAGAAAAGTAGGTGAAAAGATAACTTGCCGTGAGCAGGATCCACACCTGGCACGTTCCAATAACGCCTTCAATGCTCTACCACTGAGCTACAACGACCGCTATCCCCCCAGCCACTTTATTGGGTATCTATGTCAATCTAAACTTGTGAGTGTCAGTCAGCGCCAGTAGTAGCCATGGCGGCGAGTGTGGCACACTCTTCATGAGCCTGTTTGGCGTCACGTAGCACGTCAACTTAATACGAACTGGCAGCTGAACAATAGTCCCCCGTATACAACCTAAATGCACCAAGTCTGCCAGTACGAGACCCTCGTTAATGAATAAGAGAAACAGATGTATACTTAAGGGCTCGTTTTTCGTGTTTTACACACAATATAATGAGATGTAACAGACAATAATGCCAAAAAAGTATAGAGGAAGTTATTAGGCCAACTGTAATGGTAATGAGAAGAAAATTGGGTGAAAAGATAACTTGCCGTGGGCAGGATCCGTACATGCGACCTTCGAATAACGCGTTCAATGCTCTACCACTGAGCTACCACGACAGCTATCCCCACAGCCACTTTATTGGGTATCTATGTCAATTTATACGTGGAAGTGTCAATCGGCGCCACTAGTAGCCATGGCGGCGACTGTGGCACACTCTTTCTGAGCCTGTTTGGCATCACGTAGCGCGTGAACTTATTACTAACTGGCAGCTGACCAATAGTCCCCCGTAAACAACCTAAATTCACCAAGTCTGCCAGTACGAGACCTTTGTTAATGAATAACAGAAACAGATGTATACTTAAGGGCTTGATTTTTGTGTTTTACACAATAATAATGAGATGTAACAGACAATATTGCCAAGGAAAGTATATGGGAGGTTAATAGGCCAACTGTAATGTAAATGAGAAGAAACGTGGGTGAAAACATAACTTGCAGTGGGCAGGATCCAAACCTGCGACGTTCCAATAACGCGTTCGATGCTCTACTACTGAGCTACTACGACAGCTATCCCCCCTGCCACTTTAATGGGTATGTATGTCAAATTAAACGTGGGAGTGTCAATCAGCGCCAGTAGTAGCCTTGGCGGCGAGTGTGGCACACTCTTTATGAGCCTGTTTGGCGTCACGTAGCGCGTGAACTTCTTACTAACTTGCAGCTGACCAATATTACCCTGTATAAAACCTAAATGCACCAAGTCTGCCAGTACGAGACCTTTGTTAATGAATAAGGGAAACAAGTGTATACTTAAAGGCTCGTTTTTGTGTTTTACACATTAATAATGAGATGTAGCAGACAATAAAACCAAGGAAAGTATAGGGAAAGGTATTAGGTCGTTTGTATTGTAATTGAGAAGAAAAGTAGGTGAAAAGATAACTTGCCGTGAGCAGGATCCACACCTGGCACGTTCCAATAACGCGTTCAATGCTCTACCACTGAGCTACAACGACCGCTATCCCCCCAGCCACTTTATTGGGTATCTATGTCAATCTAAACTTGTGAGTGTCAGTCAGCGCCAGTAGTAGCCATGGCGGCGAGTGTGGCACACTCTTCATGAGCCTGTTTGGCGTCACGTAGCACGTCAACTTAATACGAACTGGCAGCTGAACAATAGTCCCCCGTATACAACCTAAATGCACCAAGTCTGCCAGTACGAGACCCTCGTTAATGAATAAGAGAAACAGATGTATACTTAAGGGCTCGTTTTTTGTGTTTTACACGATAATAATGAGATGTAACAGACAATATTGCCAAGGAAAGTATAGGGGAAGGTATTAGGCCAATTATAATGTAAATGAGAAGAAAAGTGGGTGAAAACATAACTTGCAGTTGGCAGGATCCAAACCTGCGACGTTCCAATCACGCGTTCGATGCTCTACTACTGAGCTACCACGACAGCCATCCCCCCAGCCACTTTAATGGGTATCTATGTCAATTTAAACGTGGGAGTGTCAATCAGCGCCACTAGTAGCCATGGCGGTGAGTGTGGAACACTCTTTATAAGCCTGTTTGGCGTCACGTAGCGCGTGATCTTATTACAAACTGGCAGCTGACCAATAGTCCCCCGTATACAACCTAATTGCACCAAGTCTGCCAGTACGAGACCCTCGTTAATGAATAAGAGAAACAGATGTATAATTAAGAGCTTCATTTTCGTGTTTTACACAATAATAATGAGATGTAACAGACAATAATGCCAAGGAAAGTATAGGGGAATTTATTTGGCCAGTTGTAGTGTTAATGAGAAGAAAAGTGGGTGAAAAGATAACTTGCCGTGGGCAGGATCCAAACCTGCGACCTTCGAATAACGCGTTCGATGCTCTACCACTGAGCTACCACGACAGCTATCCCCCAAGCCAATTTATTGGGTATATATGTCAATTTAAACGTGGGAGTGTCAATCAGCGCCGCTAGTAGCCATGGCAGCGAGTGTGGCACACTCTTTATGAGCCTGTTCGGCGTCACGTAGCACGTGAACATAGTACTAACTAGCAGCTGACCAATAGTCCCCCGTATACAACCTAAATGCACCGAGTCACAAGTACGAGACCCTCGGTAATGAACAAGAGAAACAGCTGTGTACCTAAGGGCTCGTTTTTCGTGTTTTACACAATATAATAAGATGTAACAGACAATAAAACCAAGGAGAGTATAGGGGAAGGTATTAGGCCATTTGTATTGTAAATGAGAAGAAAAGTGGGTGAAAAGATAACTTGCCGTGGGCAGGATCCAAACCTGCGACGTTCCAATAACTCGTTCGATGCTCTACCACTGAGCTACTACGACAGCTATCCTCCCAGCCACTTTAATGGGTATCTATGTCAATTTCAACGTGGGAGCGTCAATCAGCGCCAGTAGTAGCCATGGCGGCGAGTGTGGAACACTCTTTATCAGCGTGTTTGGCGTCAGGTAGCGCGTGAACTTATTACAAACTGGCAGCTGACCAATAGTCCCCCGTATACAACCTAAATGCACCAAGTCTGCCAGTACGAGACCCTCGTTAATGAATAAGAGAAACAGATGTATAATTAAGGGCTTCATTTTTGTGTTTTACACAATAATAATGAGATGTAACAGACAATAATGCCAAGGAAAGTATAGGGGAATTTATTTGGCCAGTTGTAGTGTTAATGAGAAGAAAAGTGGGTGAAAAGATAACTTGCCATGGGCAGGATCCAAACCTGCGACCTTCGAATAACGCGTTCGATGCTCTACCACTGAGCTACCACGACAGCTATCCCCCAAGCCAATTTATTGGGTATTTATGTCAATTTAAGCGTGGGAGTGTCAATCAGCGCCGCTAGTAGCCATGGCGGCGAGTGTGGCACACTCTTTATGAGCCTGTTTGGCGTCTCGTAGCGCGTGAACTTCTTACAAACTGGCAGCTGACCAATATTCCCTTGTATACAACCTAAATGCACCAAGTCTGCCAGTACGAGACCCTCGTTAATGAATAAGAGAAACAGATGTATACTTAAGGGCTCGTTTTTCGTGTTTTACGCACATTATAATGAGCTGTAACAGACCATAATGCCAAGGAAAGTATAGGGAAAGTTATTAGGCCAATTGTAATGGCAATGAGAAGAAAAGTGGGTGAAAAGATAACTTGCAATGGGCATGATCCGACCCTGCGACCTTCGAATACCGCGTTCAATGCTCTATCACTGAGCTACTATGACAGCTATCCCCCCAGCCACTTTATTGGGTATCTATGTCAATTTAAACGTGGGAGTGTTAATCAGCGCCACTAGTAGCCATTGCAGCGAGTATGGCACACTCTTATGAGCCTGTTTCGCGTCATGTAGCACGTGAACTTATTACTAACTAGCAGTTGACCAATAGTCCCCCGTATACAACCTAAACGCACCAAGTCTGCCAGCACGAGACTTTCGTTAATGAATAAGAGAAACAAATGTATAATTAAGGGCTTGTTTTTTGTGTTTTACACAATAATATTGAGATGTAGGAGACAATCTTGGCAAGGAAAGTATAGGGGAAATATTAGGCCAATGGTAATGTAATTGAGAAGAAAAGTGGGTCAAACGGTAACTTGCCGTTGGGCGGATCCGAACCTGCGACCTTCCAATAACCTATTCAATGCTCTAGCACGGAGCTACCACGACAGCTATCCCAACAGCAACTTTATTGGGTATCTAGGTCAATTTATACGTGGGAGTGTTAATCGGCGCCACTAGTAGCCATGGCGGCGAGTGTGGCACACTCTTTATGAGCCTGTTTGGCGTCTCGTAGCGCGTGAATTTCTTACTAACTGGCAGCTGACCAATATTCCCCTGTATACAACCTAACTGCACCAAGTCTGCCAGTACGAGACCCTCGTTAACAAATAAGAGAAACAGATGTATACTTAAGGCCTCGTTTTTCGTGTTTTACAAAAAATATAATGAGATGTAACAGACAATAATGCCAAAGAAAGTATAGGGGAATTTTTTAGGCCAATTGTAATTGTAATGAGAAGAAAAGTGGGTGAAAAAATAACTTGCCGTGAGCAGGATCCGTACATGCGACCTTCGAATAACGTCTTCGATGCTCTACCACTGAGCTACCACGACAGCTATCCCTAAAGCCACTTTATTGGGTACCTTTGTCAATTTAAACGTGGCAGTGTTATTCAGCGCCACTAGTAGCCATTGCGGCGAGTGTGGCACACTCTTTCTGAGCCTGTTTGGCATCACGTAGCGCGTGAACTTATTACTAACTGGCAGCTGACCAATAGTCCCCCGTAAACAACCTAAATGCACCAAGTCTGCCAGTACGAGACCTTTGTTAATGAATAAGAGAAACAGATGTATACTTAAGGGCTTGATTTTTGTGTTTTACACAATAATAATGAGATGTAACAGACAATGATGCCAAGAAAAGTATAGGGGAGTTTATTTGGCCAGTTGTAGTGTTAATGAGAAGAAAAGTGTGTGAAAAGATAACTTGCCGTGGGCAGGATCCGAACTTGCGACCTTCGAATAATGCGTTCGATGCTCTACTACTGAGCTACCAAGACAGCTATCCCCCTAGCCACTTTATTGGGTATCTATGTCAATTTAAACGTGGGAGTGTCAATCAGCGCCACTAGTAGCCATGGCAGCGAGTGTGGCACACTCTTTATGAGCCTGTTTGGCGTCACGTAGCACGTGAACTTATCACTAACTGGCAGCTGACAAATAGACCCCCTATACAACCTGAATGCACTAAGTCTGCCAGTACGAGACCCTCGTTAATGAATAAGAGAAACAGATGTACACTTAAGGGCTTGATTTTCTTTTCGTATATACACAATAATAATGAGATGTAACAGACAATAATGCCAAAGAAACTATAGGGGAACTTATTAGGCCAGTTGTAATGTTAATGAGAAGAAAAGTGTGTGAAAAGATAACTTGCCGTGGCAGGATCCGAACCGACGACCTTCCAATAACGTGTTCAATGCTCTAACACGGAGCTATCACGACAGCTGTCTAACCAGCCACATGATTGGGTATCTATGTCAATTTATACGTGGGAGTGTCAATCAGCGCCACTAGTAGCCATGGCGGCGAGTGTGGCACACTCTTTATGAGCCTGTTTGGCGTCTCGTAGCGCGTGAACCTATTACTACCTGGCAGCTGACCACTATTCCCCTGTATACAACCTAAATGCACCAAGTCTGCCAGTACGAGACCCTCGTTAATGAATAAGAGAAACAGATGTATACTTAAGGGCTAGTTTTTCGTGTTTTACACACAATATAATGAGATGTAACAGACCATAATGCCAAGGAAAGTATAGGGCAAGTTATTAGGCCAATTGTATTGGCAATGAGAAGAAAAGTGGGTGAAAAGATAACTTGCCGTGGGCAGGATCCGTACATGCGACCTTCGAATAACGCGTTCAATGCTCTACCACGGAGCTACCACGACAGCTATCCCCACAGCCAATTTATTGGGTATCTTTGTCAATTTAAACGTGGCAGTGTTATTCAGCGCCACTAGTAGCCATGGCGGCGAGGGTGGCACACTCTTTCTGAGCCTGTTGGCATCACGTAGCGCGTGAACTTGTTACTAACTGGCAGCTGACCAATAGTCCCCCGTAAACAACCTAAATGCACCAAGTCTGCCAGTACGAGACCTTCGTTAATAAATAAGAGAAACAGATGTATACTTAAGGGCTTCATTCTCGTGTTTTACACAATAATAATGAGATGTAAAAGACAATAATGCCAAGGAAAGTATAGGGGAGTTTATTTGGCCAGTTGTAGTGTTAATTAGAAGAAAAGTGGATGAAAAGATAATTTGCCGTGAGCAGGATCTTAACCTGCGACCTTCGAATAACGTGTTCAATGCTCTAGCACGGAGCTACCACAACAGCTATCCCCCCAGCCACATTATTGGGTATCTATGTCAATTTATACGTGGGAGTGTCAATCAGCGCCACTAGTAGCCATGGCGGCGAGTGTGGCACACTCTTTATGAGCCTGTTTGGCGTATCGTAGCGCATGAACTTCTTACAAACTGGCAGCTGACCAAAATTTCCAAGTATACAACCTAAATGCAACAAGTCTGCCAGTACGAGACCCTCGTTAATGAATAAGAGAAACAGATGTATACTTAAGGGCTCGTTTTTCGTGTTTTACACACAATATAATGAGATGTACCAGACAATAATGCCAAAAAAAGTATAGAGGAAGTTATTAGGCCAACTGTAATGGTAATGAGAAGAAAATTGAGTGAAAAGATAACTTGCCGTGGGCAGGATCCGTACATGCGACCTTCGAATAATGCGTTCAATGCTCTATTACTGAGCTACCACGACATCTATCCCCACAGCCACTTTATTGGGTATCTATGTCAATTTATACGTGGAAGTGTCAATCAGCGCCACTAGTAGCAATGGCGGCGAAAGTGGCACGCTCTTTATTAGCCTGTTTGGCGTCACGTAGCACGTGAACTTATTACTAACTGGCAGCTGACAAATAGTCCCCGTATACAACCTAAATGCACCAAGTCTGCCAGTACGAGACCCTCATTAAAGAATAAGGAAAACAAGTGTATACTTAAAGGCTCGTTTTTGTGTTTTACACATTAATAATGAGATGTAGCAGACAATAAAACCAAGGAAAGTATAGGGAAAGGTATTAGGTCATTTGTATTGAACTTGAGAAGAAAAGTAGGTGAAAAGATAACTTGCCTTGGGCAGGATCCAAACCTGCGACCTTCGAATAACGCGTTCGATGCTCTACCACTGAGCTACCACGACAGCTATCCCCCAAGCCAATTTATTGGGTATTTATGTCAATTTAAACGTGGGAGTGTCAATCAGCGCCGCTAGTAGCCATGGCAGCGAGTGTGGCACACTCTTTATGAGCCTGTTCGGCGTCACGTAGCACGTGAACTTATTACTAACTAGCAGCTGACCAATAGTCCCCCGTATACAACCTAAATGCACCGAGTCACAAGTACGAGACCCTCGGTAATGAACAAGAGAAACAGATGTGTACCTAAGGGCTCGTTTTTCGTGTTTTACACAATATAATAAGATGTAACTGACAATAAAACCAAGGAGAGTATAGGGGAAGGTATTAGGCCATTTGTATTGTAAATGAGAAGAAAAGTGGGTGAAAAGATAACTTGCCGTGGGCAGGATCCAAACCTGCGACGTTCCAATAACTCGTTCGATGCTCTACCACTGAGCTACTACGACAGCTATCCCCCCAGCCACTTTAATGGGTATCTATGTCAATTTCAACGTGGGAGCGTCAATCAGCGCCAGTAGTAGCCATGGCGGCGAGTGTGGAACACACTTTATCAGCCTGTTTGGCGTCAGGTAGCGCGTGAACTTATTACAAACTGGCAGCTGACCAATAGTCCCCCGTATACAACCTAAATGCACCAAGTCTGCCAGTACGAGACCCTCGTTAATGAATAAGAGAAACAGATGTATAATTAAGGGCTTCATTTTTGTGTTTTACACAATAATAATGAGATGTAACAGACAATAATGCCAAGGAAAGTATAGGGGAATTTATTTGGCCAGTTGTAGTGTTAATGAGAACAAAACTGGGTGAAAAGATAACTTGCCATGGGCAGGATCCAAACCTGCGACCTTCGAATAACGCGTTCGATGCTCTACCACTGAGCTACCACGACAGCTATCCCCCAAGCCAATTTATTGGGTATTTATGTCAATTTAAACGTGGGAGTGTCAATCAGCGCCGCTAGTAGCCATGGCGGCGAGTGTGGCACACTCTTTAAGAGCCTGTTTGGCGTCTCGTAGCGCGTGAACTTCTTACAAACTGGCAGCTGACCAATATTCCCCTGTATACAACCTAAATGCACCAAGTCTGCCAGCACGAGACTTTCGTTAATGAATAAGAGAAACAAATGTATAATTAAGGGCTTGTTTTTTGTGTTTTACACAATAATATTGAGATGTAGGAGACAATCTTGGCAAGGAAAGTATAGGGGAAATATTAGGCCAATGGTAATGTAATTGAGAAGAAAAGTGGGTCAAACGGTAACTTGCCGTTGGCCGGATCCGAACCTGCGACCTTCCAATAACCTATTCAATGCTCTAGCACGGAGCTACCACGACAGCTATCCCAACAGCAACTTTATTGGGTATCTAGGTCAATTTATACGTGGGAGTGTTAATCGGCGCCACTAGTAGCCATGGCGGCGAGTGTGGCACACTCTTTATGAGCCTGTTTGGCGTCTCGTAGCGCGTGAATTTCTTACTAACTGGCAGCTGACCAATATTCCCCTGTATACAACCTAACTGCACCAAGTCTGCCAGTACGAGACCCTCGTTAATGAATAAGAGAAATAGATGTATACTTAAGGCCTCGTTTTTCGTGTTTTACAAAAAATATAATGAGATGTAACAGACAATAATGCCAAAGAAAGTATAGGGGAATTTTTTAGGCCAATTGTAATGGTAATGAGAAAAAAAGTGGGTGAAAAAATAACTTGCCGTGAGCAGGATCCGTATATGCGACCTTCGAATAACGTCTTCGATGCTCTACCACTGAGCTACCACGACAGCTATCCCCAAAGCCACTTTATTGGGTATCGTTGTCAATTTAAACGTGGCAGTGTTATTCAGCGCCACTAGTAGCCATGGCGGCGAGTGTGGCACACTCTTTCTGAGCCTGTTTGGCATCACGTAGCGCGTGAACCTATTACTAACTGGCCGCTGACCAATAGTTCCCCGTAAACAACCTAAATGCACCAAGTCTGCCAGCACGATAACCTCGTTAATGAATAAGAGAAACAGATGTATACTTAAGGGCTTGAATTTCGTGTTTTACACAATAATAATGAGATACAAGAAACAATAATGGCAAGGAAAGTATAAGGGAAGTTATTAGGCCAATTATAATGTTATTGAGAAGAAAAGTGTGTGAAAATATAACTTGCCTTGGCAGGATCCGAACCTGCGACCTTCGAATAACGTGTTCAATGCTCTACCACTGAGCTACCACGACAGCTATCCCCCAAGCCAATTTATTGGGTATTTATGTCAATTTAAACGTGGGAGTGTCAATCAGCGCCGCTAGTAGCCATGGCAGCGAGTGTGGCACACTCTTTATGAGCCTGTTCGGCGTCACGTAGCACGTGAACATAGTACTAACTAGCAGCTGACCAATAGTCCCCCGTATACAACCTAAATGCACCGAGTCACAAGTACGAGACCCTCGGTAATGAACAAGAGAAACAGATGTGTACCTAATGGCTCGTTTTTCGTGTTTTACACAATATAATAAGATGTAACAGACAATAAAACCAAGGAGAGTATAGGGGAAGGTATTAGGCCATTTGTATTGTAAATGAGAAGAAAAGTGGGTGAAAAGATAACTTGCCGTGGGCAGGATCCAAACCTGCGACGTTCCAATAACTCGTTCGATGCTCTACCACTGAGCTACTACGACAGCTATCCCCCCAGCCACTTTAATGGGTATCTATGTCAATTTCAACGTGGGAGCGTCAATCAGCGCCAGTAGTAGCCATGGCGGCGAGTGTGGAACACTCTTTATCAGCCTGTTTGGCGTCAGGTAGCGCGTGAACTTATTACAAACTGGCAGCTGACCAATAGTCCCCCGTATACAACCTAAATGCACCAAGTCTGCCAGTACGAGACCCTCGTTAATGAATAAGAGAAACAGATGTATAATTAAGGGCTTCATTTTTGTGTTTTACACAATAATAATGAGATGTAACAGACAATAATGCCAAGGAAAGTATAGGGGAATTTATTTGGCCAGTTGTAGTGTTAATGAGAAGAAAAGTGGGTGAAAAGATAACTTGCCATGGGCAGGATCCAAACCTGCGACCTTCGAATAACGCGTTCGATGCTCTACCACTGAGCTACCACGACAGCTATCCCCCAAGCCAATTTATTGGGTATTTATGTCAATTTAAGCGTGGGAGTGTCAATCAGCGCCGCTAGTAGCCATGGCGGCGAGTGTGGCACACTCTTTATGAGCCTGTTTGGCGTCTCGTAGCGCGTGAACTTCTTACAAACTGGCAGCTGACCAATATTCCCCTGTATACAACCTAAATGCACCAAGTCTGCCAGCACGAGACTTTCGTTAATGAATAAGAGAAACAAAAGTATAATTAAGGGCTTGTTTTTTGTGTTTTACACAATAATATTGAGATGTAGGAGACAATCTTGGCAAGGAAAGTATAGGGGAAATATTAGGCCAATAGTAATGTAATTGAGAAGAAAAGTGGGTCAAACGGTAACTTGCCGTTGGCCGGATCCGAACCTGCGACCTTCCAATAACCTATTCAATGCTCTAGCACGGAGCTACCACGACAGCTATCCCAACAGCAACTTTATTGGGTATCTAGGTCAATTTATACGTGGGAGTGTTAATCGGCGCCACTAGTAGCCATGGCGGCGAGTGTGGCACACTCTTTATGAGCCTGTTTGGCGTCTCGTAGCGCGTGAATTTCTTACTAACTGGCAGCTGACCAATATTCCCCTGTATACAACCTAACTGCACCAAGTCTGCCAGTACGAGACCCTCGTTAATGAATAAGAGAAATAGATGTATACTTAAGGCCTCGTTTTTCGTGTTTTACAAAAAATATAATGAGATGTAACAGACAATAATGCCAAAGAAAGTATAGGGGAATTTTTTAGGCCAATTGTAATGGTAATGAGAAAAAAAGTGGGTGAAAAAATAACTTGCCGTGAGCAGGATCCGTATATGCGACCTTCGAATAACGTCTTCGATGCTCTACCACTGAGCTACCACGACAGCTATCCCCAAAGCCACTTTATTGGGTATCGTTGTCAATTTAAACGTGGCAGTGTTATTCAGCGCCACTAGTAGCCATGGCGGCGAGTGTGGCACACTCTTTCTGAGCCTGTTTGGCATCACGTAGCGCGTGAACCTATTACTAACTGGCCGCTGACCAATAGTTCCCCGTAAACAACCTAAATGCACCAAGTCTGCCAGCACGATAACCTCGTTAATGAATAAGAGAAACAGATGTATACTTAAGGGCTTGAATTTCGTGTTTTACACAATAATAATGAGATACAAGAAACAATAATGGCAAGGAAAGTATAAGGGAAGTTATTAGGCCAATTATAATGTTATTGAGAAGAAAAGTGTGTGAAAATATAACTTGCCTTGGCAGGATCCGAACCTGCGACCTTCGAATAACGTGTTCAATGCTCTACCACTGAGCTACCACGACAGCTATCCCCCAAGCCAATTTATTGGGTATTTATGTCAATTTAAACGTGGGAGTGTCAATCAGCGCCGCTAGTAGCCATGGCAGCGAGTGTGGCACACTCTTTATGAGCCTGTTCGGCGTCACGTAGCACGTGAACATAGTACTAACTAGCAGCTGACCAATAGTCCCCCGTATACAACCTAAATGCACCGAGTCACAAGTACGAGACCCTCGGTAATGAACAAGAGAAACAGATGTGTACCTAATGGCTCGTTTTTCGTGTTTTACACAATATAATAAGATGTAACAGACAATAAAACCAAGGAGAGTATAGGGGAAGGTATTAGGCCATTTGTATTGTAAATGAGAAGAAAAGTGGGTGAAAAGATAACTTGCCGTGGGCAGGATCCAAACCTGCGACGTTCCAATAACTCGTTCGATGCTCTACCACTGAGCTACTACGACAGCTATCCCCCCAGCCACTTTAATGGGTATCTATGTCAATTTCAACGTGGGAGCGTCAATCAGCGCCAGTAGTAGCCATGGCGGCGAGTGTGGAACACTCTTTATCAGCCTGTTTGGCGTCAGGTAGCGCGTGAACTTATTACAAACTGGCAGCTGACCAATAGTCCCCCGTATACAACCTAAATGCACCAAGTCTGCCAGTACGAGACCCTCGTTAATGAATAAGAGAAACAGATGTATAATTAAGGGCTTCATTTTTGTGTTTTACACAATAATAATGAGATGTAACAGACAATAATGCCAAGGAAAGTATAGGGGAATTTATTTGGCCAGTTGTAGTGTTAATGAGAAGAAAAGTGGGTGAAAAGATAACTTGCCATGGGCAGGATCCAAACCTGCGACCTTCGAATAACGCGTTCGATGCTCTACCACTGAGCTACCACGACAGCTATCCCCCAAGCCAATTTATTGGGTATTTATGTCAATTTAAGCGTGGGAGTGTCAATCAGCGCCGCTAGTAGCCATGGCGGCGAGTGTGGCACACTCTTTATGAGCCTGTTTGGCGTCTCGTAGCGCGTGAACTTCTTACAAACTGGCAGCTGACCAATATTCCCCTGTATACAACCTAAATGCACCAAGTCTGCCAGCACGAGACTTTCGTTAATGAATAAGAGAAACAAAAGTATAATTAAGGGCTTGTTTTTTGTGTTTTACACAATAATATTGAGATGTAGGAGACAATCTTGGCAAGGAAAGTATAGGGGAAATATTAGGCCAATAGTAATGTAATTGAGAAGAAAAGTGGGTCAAACGGTAACTTGCCGTTGGCCGGATCCGAACCTGCGACCTTCCAATAACCTATTCAATGCTCTAGCACGGAGCTACCACGACAGCTATCCCAACAGCAACTTTATTGGGTATCTAGGTCAATTTATACGTGGGAGTGTTAATCGGCGCCACTAGTAGCCATGGCGGCGAGTGTGGCACACTCTTTATGAGCCTGTTTGGCGTCTCGTAGCGCGTGAATTTCTTACTAACTGGCAGCTGACCAATATTCCCCTGTATACAACCTAACTGCACCAAGTCTGCCAGCACGAGACCCTCGTTAACAAATAAGAGAAACAGATGTATACTTAAGGCCTCGTTTTTCGTGTTTTACAAAAAATATAATGAGATGTAACAGACAATAATGCCAAAGAAAGTATAGGGGAATTTTTTATGCCAATTGTAATTGTAATGAGAAGAAAAGTGGGTGAAAAAATAACTTGCCGTGAGCAGGATCCGTACATGCGACCTTCGAATAACGTCTTCGATGCTCTACCACTGAGCTACCACGACAGCTATCCCTAAAGCCACTTTATTGGGTATCGTTGTCAATTTAAACGTGGCAGTGTTATTCAGCGCCACTAGTAGCCATGGCGGCGAGTGTGGCACACTCTTTTTGAGCCTGTTTGGCATCACGTAGCGCGTGAACCTATTACTAACTGGCCGCTGACTAATAGTTCCCCGTAAACAACCTAAATGCACCAAGTCTGCCAGCACGATACCCTCGTTAATGAATAAGAGAAACAGATGTATACTTAAGGGCTTGATTTTCGTGTTTTACACAATAATAATGAGATACAAGAAACAATAATGGCAAGGAAAGTATAAGGGAAGTTATTAGGCCAATTATAATGTTAATGAGAAGAAAAGTGTGTGAAAATATAACTTGCCTTGGCAGGATCCAAACCTGCGACCTTCGAATAACGCGTTCGATGCTCTACCACTGAGCTACCACGACAGCTATCCCCCAAGCCAATTTATTGGGTATTTATGTCAATTTAAACGTGGGAGTGTCAATCAGCGCCGCTAGTAGCCATGGCAGCGAGTGTGGCACACTCTTTATGAGCCTGTTCGGCGTCACGTAGCACGTGAACTTATTACTAACTAGCAGCTGACCAATAGTCCCCCGTATACAACCTAAATGCACCGAGTCACAAGTACGAGACCCTCGGTAATGAACAAGAGAAACAGATGTGTACCTAAGGGCTCGTTTTTCGTGTTTTACACAATATAATAAGATGTAACTGACAATAAAACCAAGGAGAGTATAGGGGAAGGTATTAGGCCATTTGTATTGTAAATGAGAAGAAAAGTGGGTGAAAAGATAACTTGCCGTGGGCAGGATCCAAACCTGCGACGTTCCAATAACTCGTTCGATGCTCTACCACTGAGCTACTACGACAGCTATCCCCCCAGCCACTTTAATGGGTATCTATGTCAATTTCAACGTGGGAGCGTCAATCAGCGCCAGTAGTAGCCATGGCGGCGAGTGTGGAACACACTTTATCAGCCTGTTTGGCGTCAGGTAGCGCGTGAACTTATTACAAACTGGCAGCTGACCAATAGTCCCCCGTATACAACCTAAATGCACCAAGTCTGCCAGTACGAGACCCTCGTTAATGAATAAGAGAAACAGATGTATAATTAAGGGCTTCATTTTTGTGTTTTACACAATAATAATGAGATGTAACAGACAATAATGCCAAGGAAAGTATAGGGGAATTTATTTGGCCAGTTGTAGTGTTAATGAGAACAAAACTGGGTGAAAAGATAACTTGCCATGGGCAGGATCCAAACCTGCGACCTTCGAATAACGCGTTCGATGCTCTACCACTGAGCTACCACGACAGCTATCCCCCAAGCCAATTTATTGGGTATTTATGTCAATTTAAACGTGGGAGTGTCAATCAGCGCCGCTAGTAGCCATGGCGGCGAGTGTGGCACACTCTTTAAGAGCCTGTTTGGCGTCTCGTAGCGCGTGAACTTCTTACAAACTGGCAGCTGACCAATATTCCCCTGTATACAACCTAAATGCACCAAGTCTGCCAGCACGAGACTTTCGTTAATGAATAAGAGAAACAAATGTATAATTAAGGGCTTGTTTTTTGTGTTTTACACAATAATATTGAGATGTAGGAGACAATCTTGGCAAGGAAAGTATAGGGGAAATATTAGGCCAATGGTAATGTAATTGAGAAGAAAAGTGGGTCAAACGGTAACTTGCCGTTGGCCGGATCCGAACCTGCGACCTTCCAATAACCTATTCAATGCTCTAGCACGGAGCTACCACGACAGCTATCCCAACAGCAACTTTATTGGGTATCTAGGTCAATTTATACGTGGGAGTGTTAATCGGCGCCACTAGTAGCCATGGCGGCGAGTGTGGCACACTCTTTATGAGCCTGTTTGGCGTCTCGTAGCGCGTGAATTTCTTACTAACTGGCAGCTGACCAATATTCCCCTGTATACAACCTAACTGCACCAAGTCTGCCAGTACGAGACCCTCGTTAATGAATAAGAGAAATAGATGTATACTTAAGGCCTCGTTTTTCGTGTTTTACAAAAAATATAATGAGATGTAACAGACAATAATGCCAAAGAAAGTATAGGGGAATTTTTTAGGCCAATTGTAATGGTAATGAGAAAAAAAGTGGGTGAAAAAATAACTTGCCGTGAGCAGGATCCGTATATGCGACCTTCGAATAACGTCTTCGATGCTCTACCACTGAGCTACCACGACAGCTATCCCCAAAGCCACTTTATTGGGTATCGTTGTCAATTTAAACGTGGCAGTGTTATTCAGCGCCACTAGTAGCCATGGCGGCGAGTGTGGCACACTCTTTCTGAGCCTGTTTGGCATCACGTAGCGCGTGAACCTATTACTAACTGGCCGCTGACCAATAGTTCCCCGTAAACAACCTAAATGCACCAAGTCTGCCAGCACGATAACCTCGTTAATGAATAAGAGAAACAGATGTATACTTAAGGGCTTGAATTTCGTGTTTTACACAATAATAATGAGATACAAGAAACAATAATGGCAAGGAAAGTATAAGGGAAGTTATTAGGCCAATTATAATGTTATTGAGAAGAAAAGTGTGTGAAAATATAACTTGCCTTGGCAGGATCCGAACCTGCGACCTTCGAATAACGTGTTCAATGCTCTACCACTGAGCTACCACGACAGCTATCCCCCAAGCCAATTTATTGGGTATTTATGTCAATTTAAACGTGGGAGTGTCAATCAGCGCCGCTAGTAGCCATGGCAGCGAGTGTGGCACACTCTTTATGAGCCTGTTCGGCGTCACGTAGCACGTGAACATAGTACTAACTAGCAGCTGACCAATAGTCCCCCGTATACAACCTAAATGCACCGAGTCACAAGTACGAGACCCTCGGTAATGAACAAGAGAAACAGATGTGTACCTAATGGCTCGTTTTTCGTGTTTTACACAATATAATAAGATGTAACAGACAATAAAACCAAGGAGAGTATAGGGGAAGGTATTAGGCCATTTGTATTGTAAATGAGAAGAAAAGTGGGTGAAAAGATAACTTGCCGTGGGCAGGATCCAAACCTGCGACGTTCCAATAACTCGTTCGATGCTCTACCACTGAGCTACTACGACAGCTATCCCCCCAGCCACTTTAATGGGTATCTATGTCAATTTCAACGTGGGAGCGTCAATCAGCGCCAGTAGTAGCCATGGCGGCGAGTGTGGAACACTCTTTATCAGCCTGTTTGGCGTCAGGTAGCGCGTGAACTTATTACAAACTGGCAGCTGACCAATAGTCCCCCGTATACAACCTAAATGCACCAAGTCTGCCAGTACGAGACCCTCGTTAATGAATAAGAGAAACAGATGTATAATTAAGGGCTTCATTTTTGTGTTTTACACAATAATAATGAGATGTAACAGACAATAATGCCAAGGAAAGTATAGGGGAATTTATTTGGCCAGTTGTAGTGTTAATGAGAAGAAAAGTGGGTGAAAAGATAACTTGCCATGGGCAGGATCCAAACCTGCGACCTTCGAATAACGCGTTCGATGCTCTACCACTGAGCTACCACGACAGCTATCCCCCAAGCCAATTTATTGGGTATTTATGTCAATTTAAGCGTGGGAGTGTCAATCAGCGCCGCTAGTAGCCATGGCGGCGAGTGTGGCACACTCTTTATGAGCCTGTTTGGCGTCTCGTAGCGCGTGAACTTCTTACAAACTGGCAGCTGACCAATATTCCCCTGTATACAACCTAAATGCACCAAGTCTGCCAGCACGAGACTTTCGTTAATGAATAAGAGAAACAAAAGTATAATTAAGGGCTTGTTTTTTGTGTTTTACACAATAATATTGAGATGTAGGAGACAATCTTGGCAAGGAAAGTATAGGGGAAATATTAGGCCAATAGTAATGTAATTGAGAAGAAAAGTGGGTCAAACGGTAACTTGCCGTTGGCCGGATCCGAACCTGCGACCTTCCAATAACCTATTCAATGCTCTAGCACGGAGCTACCACGACAGCTATCCCAACAGCAACTTTATTGGGTATCTAGGTCAATTTATACGTGGGAGTGTTAATCGGCGCCACTAGTAGCCATGGCGGCGAGTGTGGCACACTCTTTATGAGCCTGTTTGGCGTCTCGTAGCGCGTGAATTTCTTACTAACTGGCAGCTGACCAATATTCCCCTGTATACAACCTAACTGCACCAAGTCTGCCAGTACGAGACCCTCGTTAATGAATAAGAGAAATAGATGTATACTTAAGGCCTCGTTTTTCGTGTTTTACAAAAAATATAATGAGATGTAACAGACAATAATGCCAAAGAAAGTATAGGGGAATTTTTTAGGCCAATTGTAATGGTAATGAGAAAAAAAGTGGGTGAAAAAATAACTTGCCGTGAGCAGGATCCGTATATGCGACCTTCGAATAACGTCTTCGATGCTCTACCACTGAGCTACCACGACAGCTATCCCCAAAGCCACTTTATTGGGTATCGTTGTCAATTTAAACGTGGCAGTGTTATTCAGCGCCACTAGTAGCCATGGCGGCGAGTGTGGCACACTCTTTCTGAGCCTGTTTGGCATCACGTAGCGCGTGAACCTATTACTAACTGGCCGCTGACCAATAGTTCCCCGTAAACAACCTAAATGCACCAAGTCTGCCAGCACGATAACCTCGTTAATGAATAAGAGAAACAGATGTATACTTAAGGGCTTGAATTTCGTGTTTTACACAATAATAATGAGATACAAGAAACAATAATGGCAAGGAAAGTATAAGGGAAGTTATTAGGCCAATTATAATGTTATTGAGAAGAAAAGTGTGTGAAAATATAACTTGCCTTGGCAGGATCCGAACCTGCGACCTTCGAATAACGTGTTCAATGCTCTACCACTGAGCTACCACGACAGCTATCCCCCAAGCCAATTTATTGGGTATTTATGTCAATTTAAACGTGGGAGTGTCAATCAGCGCCGCTAGTAGCCATGGCAGCGAGTGTGGCACACTCTTTATGAGCCTGTTCGGCGTCACGTAGCACGTGAACATAGTACTAACTAGCAGCTGACCAATAGTCCCCCGTATACAACCTAAATGCACCGAGTCACAAGTACGAGACCCTCGGTAATGAACAAGAGAAACAGATGTGTACCTAATGGCTCGTTTTTCGTGTTTTACACAATATAATAAGATGTAACAGACAATAAAACCAAGGAGAGTATAGGGGAAGGTATTAGGCCATTTGTATTGTAAATGAGAAGAAAAGTGGGTGAAAAGATAACTTGCCGTGGGCAGGATCCAAACCTGCGACGTTCCAATAACTCGTTCGATGCTCTACCACTGAGCTACTACGACAGCTATCCCCCCAGCCACTTTAATGGGTATCTATGTCAATTTCAACGTGGGAGCGTCAATCAGCGCCAGTAGTAGCCATGGCGGCGAGTGTGGAACACTCTTTATCAGCCTGTTTGGCGTCAGGTAGCGCGTGAACTTATTACAAACTGGCAGCTGACCAATAGTCCCCCGTATACAACCTAAATGCACCAAGTCTGCCAGTACGAGACCCTCGTTAATGAATAAGAGAAACAGATGTATAATTAAGGGCTTCATTTTTGTGTTTTACACAATAATAATGAGATGTAACAGACAATAATGCCAAGGAAAGTATAGGGGAATTTATTTGGCCAGTTGTAGTGTTAATGAGAAGAAAAGTGGGTGAAAAGATAACTTGCCATGGGCAGGATCCAAACCTGCGACCTTCGAATAACGCGTTCGATGCTCTACCACTGAGCTACCACGACAGCTATCCCCCAAGCCAATTTATTGGGTATTTATGTCAATTTAAGCGTGGGAGTGTCAATCAGCGCCGCTAGTAGCCATGGCGGCGAGTGTGGCACACTCTTTATGAGCCTGTTTGGCGTCTCGTAGCGCGTGAACTTCTTACAAACTGGCAGCTGACCAATATTCCCCTGTATACAACCTAAATGCACCAAGTCTGCCAGCACGAGACTTTCGTTAATGAATAAGAGAAACAAAAGTATAATTAAGGGCTTGTTTTTTGTGTTTTACACAATAATATTGAGATGTAGGAGACAATCTTGGCAAGGAAAGTATAGGGGAAATATTAGGCCAATAGTAATGTAATTGAGAAGAAAAGTGGGTCAAACGGTAACTTGCCGTTGGCCGGATCCGAACCTGCGACCTTCCAATAACCTATTCAATGCTCTAGCACGGAGCTACCACGACAGCTATCCCAACAGCAACTTTATTGGGTATCTAGGTCAATTTATACGTGGGAGTGTTAATCGGCGCCACTAGTAGCCATGGCGGCGAGTGTGGCACACTCTTTATGAGCCTGTTTGGCGTCTCGTAGCGCGTGAATTTCTTACTAACTGGCAGCTGACCAATATTCCCCTGTATACAACCTAACTGCACCAAGTCTGCCAGCACGAGACCCTCGTTAACAAATAAGAGAAACAGATGTATACTTAAGGCCTCGTTTTTCGTGTTTTACAAAAAATATAATGAGATGTAACAGACAATAATGCCAAAGAAAGTATAGGGGAATTTTTTATGCCAATTGTAATTGTAATGAGAAGAAAAGTGGGTGAAAAAATAACTTGCCGTGAGCAGGATCCGTACATGCGACCTTCGAATAACGTCTTCGATGCTCTACCACTGAGCTACCACGACAGCTATCCCTAAAGCCACTTTATTGGGTATCGTTGTCAATTTAAACGTGGCAGTGTTATTCAGCGCCACTAGTAGCCATGGCGGCGAGTGTGGCACACTCTTTTTGAGCCTGTTTGGCATCACGTAGCGCGTGAACCTATTACTAACTGGCCGCTGACTAATAGTTCCCCGTAAACAACCTAAATGCACCAAGTCTGCCAGCACGATACCCTCGTTAATGAATAAGAGAAACAGATGTATACTTAAGGGCTTGATTTTCGTGTTTTACACAATAATAATGAGATACAAGAAACAATAATGGCAAGGAAAGTATAAGGGAAGTTATTAGGCCAATTATAATGTTAATGAGAAGAAAAGTGTGTGAAAATATAACTTGCCTTGGCAGGATCCGAACCTGCGACCTTCGAATAAAGTGTTCAATGCTCTACCACTGAGCTACCACGACAGCTATCTCCACAGTCAATTTATTGGGTACCTTTGTCAATTTAAACGTGGCAGTGTTATTCAGCGCCACTAGTAGCCATGGCGGCGAGTGTGGCACACTCTTTCTGAGCCTGTTTGGCATCACGTAGCGCGTGAACTTATTACTAACTGGCAGCTGACCAATAGTCCCCCGTAAACAACCTAAATGCACCAAGTCTGCCAGTACGAGACCTTTGTTAATGAATAAGAGAAACAGATGTATACTTAAGGGCTTGATTTTTGTGTTTTACACAATAATAATGAGATGTAACAGACAATGATGCCAAGAAAAGTATAGGGGAGTTTATTTGGCCAGTTGTAGTGTTAATGAGAAGAAAAGTGTGTGAAAAGATAACTTGCCGTGGGCAGGATCCGAACTTGCGACCTTCGAATAATGCGTTCGATGCTCTACTATTGAGCTACCAAGACAGCTATCCCCCTAGCCACTTTATTGGGTATCTATGTCAATTTAAACGTGGGAGTGTCAATCAGCGCCACTAGTAGCCATGGCAGCGAGTGTGGCACACTCTTTATGAGCCTGTTTGGCGTCACGTAGCACGTGAACTTATCACTAACTGGCAGCTGACAAATAGACCCCCTATACAACCTGAATGCACTAAGTCTGCCAGTACGAGACCCTCGTTAATGAATAAGAGAAACAGATGTACACTTAAGGGCTTGATTTTCTTTTCGTATATACACAATAATAATGAGATGTAACAGACAATAATGCCAAAGAAACTATAGGGGAACTTATTAGGCCAGTTGTAATGTTAATGAGAAGAAAAGTGTGTGAAAAGATAACTTGCCGTGGCAGGATCCGAACCGACGACCTTCCAATAACGTGTTCAATGCTCTAACACGGAGCTATCACGACAGCTGTCTAACCAGCCACATTATTGGGTATCTATGTCAATTTATACGTGGGAGTGTCAATCAGCGCCACTAGTAGCCATGGCGGCGAGTGTGGCACACTCTTTATGAGCCTGTTTGGCGTCTCGTAGCGCGTGAACCTTTTACTACCTGGCAGCTGACCAATATTCCCCTGTATACAACCTAAATGCACCAAGTCTGCCAGTACGAGACCCTCGTTAATGAATAAGAGAAACAGATGTATACTTAAGGGCTAGTTTTTCGTGTTTTACACACAATATAATGAGATGTAACAGACCATAATGCCAAGGAAAGTATAGGGGAAGTTATTAGGCCAATTGTATTGGCAATGAGAAGAAAAGTGGGTGAAAAGATAACTTGCCGTGGGCAGGATCCGTCCATGCGACCTTCGAATAACGCGTTCAATGCTCTACCACGGAGCTACCACGACAGCTATCCCCACAGCCAATTTATTGGGTATCTTTGTCAATTTAAACGTGGCAGTGTTATTCAGCGCCACTAGTAGCCATGGCGGCGAGGGTGGCACACTCTTTCTGAGCCTGTTGGCATCACGTAGCGCGTGAACTTGTTACTAACTGGCAGCTGACCAATAGTCCCCCGTAAACAACCTAAATGCACCAAGTCTGCCAGTACGAGACCTTCGTTAATAAATAAGAGAAACAGATGTATACTTAAGGGCTTGATTCTCGTGTTTTACACAATAATAATGAGATGTAAAAGACAATAATGCCAAGGAAAGTATAGGGGAGTTTATTTGGCCAGTTGTAGTGTTAATTAGAAGAAAAGTGGATGAAAAGATAATTTGCCGTGAGCAGGATCTTAACCTGCGACCTTCGAATAACGTGTTCAATGCTCTAGCACGGAGCTACCACAACAGCTATCCCCCCAGCCACATTATTGGGTATCTATGTCAATTTATACGTGGGAGTGTCAATCAGCGCCACTAGTAGCCATGGCGGCGAGTGTGGCACACTCTTTATGAGCCTGTTTGGCGTATCGTAGCGCATGAACTTCTTACAAACTGGCAGCTGACCAATATTTCCAAGTATACAACCTAAATGCACCAAGTCTGCCAGTACGAGACCCTCGTTAATGAATAAGAGAAACAGATGTATACTTAAGGGCTCGTTTTTCGTGTTTTACACACAATATAATGAGATGTAACAGACAATAATGCCAAAAAAAGTATAGAGGAAGTTATTAGGCCAACTGTAATGGTAATGAGAAGAAAATTGAGTGAAAAGATAACTTGCCGTGGGCAGGATCCGTACATGCGACCTTCGAATAATGCGTTCAATGCTCTATTACTGAGCTACCACGACAGCTATCCCCACAGCCACTTTATTGGGTATCTATGTCAATTCATACGTGGAAGTGTCAATCAGCGCCACTAGTAGCAATGGCGGCGAAAGTGGCACACTCTTTATTAGCCTGTTTGGCGTCACGTAGCACGTGAACTTATTACTAACTGGCAGCTGACAAATAGTCCCCGTATACAACCTAAATGCACCAAGTCTGCCAGTACGAGACCCTCATTAAAGAATAAGGAAAACAAGTGTATACTTAAGGGCTCGTTTTTCGTGTTTTACACAATAATAATGAGATGTAACAGACAATAATGCCAAGGATAGTATGGGGGGAAGTTATTAGGCCAGTTGTAATGGTAATGAGAAGAAAAGTATGTGAAAAGATCACTTGCCGTGGGCAGGATCTGTACATGCGACCTTCGAATAACGCGTTCAATGCTCTACCACTGAGCTACCACGACAGCTATCCCCACAGCCAATTTATTGGGTACCTTTGTCAATTTAAACGTGGCAGTGTTATTCAGCGCCACTAGTAGCCATGGCGGCGAGTGTGGCACACTCTTTCTGAGCCTCTTTGGCATCACGTAGCGCGTGAACTTGTTACTAACTGGCAGCTGACCAATAGTCCCCCGTAAACAACCTAAATGCATCAAGTCTGCCAGTACGAGACCTTTGTTAATGAATAAGGGAAACAAGTGTATACTTAAAGGCTCGTTTTTGTGTTTTACACATTAATAATGAGATGTAGCAGACAATAAAACCAAGGAAAGTATAGGGAAAGGTATTAGGTCATTTGTATTGTACTTGAGAAGAAAAGTAGGTGAAAAGATAACTTGCCTTGGGCAGGATCCAAACCTGCGACCTTCGAATAACACGTTCGATGCTCTACCACTGAGCTACCACGACAGCTATCCCCCAAGCCAATTTATTGGGTATTTATGTCAATTTAAACGTGGGAGTGTCAATCAGCGCCGCTAGTAGCCATGGCAGCGAGTGTGGCACACTCTTTATGAGCCTGTTCGGCGTCACGTAGCACGTGAACTAATTACTAACTAGCAGCTGACCAATAGTCCCCCGTATACAACCTAAATGCACCGAGTCACAAGTACGAGACCCTCGGTAATGAACAAGAGAAACAGATGTGTACCTAAGGGCTCGTTTTTCGTGTTTTACACAATATAATAAGATGTAACAGACAATAAAACCAAGGAGAGTATAGGGGAAGGTATTAGGCCATTTGTATTGTAAATGAGAAGAAAAGTGGGTGAAAAGATAACTTGCCGTGGGCAGGATCGAAACCTGCGACGTTCCAATAACTCGTTCGATGCTCTACCACTGAGCTACTACGACAGCTATCCCCCCAGCCACTTTAATGGGTATCTATGTCAATTTCAACATGGGAGCGTCAATCAGCGCCAGTAGTAGCCATGGCGGCGAGTGTGGAACACTCTTTATCAGCCTGTTTGGCGTCAGGTAGCGCGTGAACTTATTACAAACTGGCAGCTGACCAATAGTCCCCCGTATACAACCTAAATGCACCAAGTCTGCCAGTACGAGACCCTCGTTAATGAATAAGAGAAACAGATGTATAATTAAGGGCTTCATTTTTGTGTTTTACACAATAATAATGAGATGTAACAGACAATAATGCCAAGGAAAGTATAGGGGAATTTATTTGGCCAGTTGTAGTGTTAATGAGAAGAAAAGTGGGTGAAAAGATAACTTGCCATGGGCAGGATCCAAACCTGCGACCTTCGAATAACGCGTTCGATGCTCTACCACTGAGCTACCACGACAGCTATCCCCCAAGCCAATTTATTGGGTATTTATGTCAATTTAAACGTGGGAGTGTCAATCAGCGCCGCTAGTAGCCATGGCGGCGAGTGTGGCACACTCTTTAAGAGCCTGTTTGGCGTCTCGTAGCGCGTGAACTTCTTACAAACTGGCAGCTGACCAATATTCCCCTGTATACAACCTAAATGCACCAAGTCTGCCAGCACGAGACTTTCGTTAATGAATAAGAGAAACAAATGTATAATTAAGGGCTTTTTTTTGTGTTTTACACAATAATATTGAGATGTAGGAGACAATCTTGGCAAGGAAAGTATAGGGGAAATATTAGGCCAATGGTAATGTAATTGAGAAGAAAAGTGGGTCAAACGGTAACTTGCCGTTGGCCGGATCCGAACCTGCGACCTTCCAATAACCTATTCAATGCTCTAGCACGGAGCTACCACGACAGCTATCCCAACAGCAACTTTATTGGGTATCTAGGTCAATTTATACGTGGGAGTGTTAATCGGCGCCACTAGTAGCCATGGCGGCGAGTGTGGCACACTCTTTATGAGCCTGTTTGGCGTCTCGTAGCGCGTGAATTTCTTACTAACTTGCAGCTGACCAATATTCCCCTGTATACAACCTAACTGCACCAAGTCTGCCAGTACGAGACCCTCGTTAATGAATAAGAGAAATAGATGTATACTTAAGGCCTCGTTTTTCGTGTTTTACAAAAAATATAATGAGATGTAACAGACAATAATGCCAAAGAAAGTATAGGGGAATTTTTTAGGCCAATTGTAATGGTAATGAGAAGAAAAGTGGGTGAAAAATAACTTGCCGTGAGCAGGATCCGTACATGCGACCTTCGAATAACGTCTTCGATGCTCTACCACTGAGCTACCACGACAGCTATCCCCAAAGCCACTTTATTGGGTATCGTTGTCAATTTAAACGTGGCAGTGTTATTCAGCGCCACTAGTAGCCATGGCGGCGAGTGTGGCACACTCTTTCTGAGCCTGTTTGGCATCACGTAGCGCGTGAACCTATTACTAACTGGCCGCTGACCAATAGTTCCCCGTAAACAACCTAAATGCACCAAGTCTGCCAGCACGATACCCTCGTTAATGAATAAGAGAAACAGATGTATACTTAAGGGCTTGATTTTCGTGTTTTACACAATAATAATGAGATACAAGAAACAATAATGGCAAGGAAAGTATAAGGGAAGTTATTAGGCCAATTATAATGTTAATGAGAAGAAAAGTGTGTGAAAATATAACTTGCCTTGGCAGGATCCGAACCTGCGACATTCGAATAACGTGTTCAATGCTCTACCACTAAGCAACCACGACAGCTATCCCCACAGCCACTTTAATGGGTATCTATGTCAATTTAAACGTGGGAGTGTCAATCAGCGCCAGTAGTAGCCTTGGCGGCGAGTGTGGCACACTCCTTATGAGCCTGTTTGGCGTCACGTAGCGCGTGAACTTCTTACTAACTTGCAGCTGACCAATATTCCCCTGTATAAAACCTCAATGCACCAAGTCTGCCAGTACGAGACCTTTGTTAATGAATAAGAGAAACAGATGTATACTTAAGGGCTCGTTTTTTGTGTTTTACACGATAATAATGAGATGTAACAGACAATATTGCCAAGGAAAGTATAGCGGCAGGTATTAGGCCAATTGTAATATAAATGAGAAGAAAAGTGGGTGAAAACATAACTTGCAGTTGGCAGGATCCAAACCTGCGACGTTCCAATCACGCGTTCGATGCTCTACTACTGAGCTACCACGACAGCCATCCCCCCAGCCACTTTAATGGGTATCTATGTCAATTTAAACGTGGGAGTGTCAATCAGCGCCACTAGTAGCCATGGCGGTGAGTGTGGAACACTCTTTATCAGCCTGTTTGGCGTCAGGTAGCGCGTGAACCTATTACTAACTGGCCGCTGACGAATAGTTCCCCGTAAACAACCTAAATGCACCAAGTCTGCCAGTACGAGACCCTCGTTAATGAATAAGAGAAACAGATGTATACTTAAGGGCTCGTTTTTCGTGTTTTACACACAATAATAATGAGATGTAACAGACAATAATGGCAAGGAAAGAATAGGGGAAATATTAGGCCATTAGTAATGTAAATGACAAGAAAAGTTGGTCAAAAGATAACTTGCCGTCGGCAGGATCCGAACCTGCGACCTTCGAATAACGCGTTCGATGCTCTACCACTGAGCTACCACGACAGCTATCCCTCTGCCACTTTTTTGGGTATCTATGTCAATTTAAACGTGGGAGTGTAAATCAGCGCCACTAGTAGCCACGGCGGCGAGTGTGGCACACCCTTTATTAGCCTGTTTGGCGTCACGTAGCACGTGAACTTATTACTAACTGGCAGCTGACCAATAGTCCCCCGTATACAACCTAAATGCACCAAGTCTGCCAGTACGAGACCTTCGTTAATAAATAAGAGAAACAGATGTATACTTAAGGGATTGATTCTCGTGTTTTACACAATAATAATGAGATGTAAAAGACAATAATGCCAAGGAAAGTATAGGGGAGTTTATTTGGCCAGTTGTAGTGTTAATTAGAAGAAAAGTGGATGAAAAGATAATTTGCCGTGAGCAGGATCTTAACCTGCGACCTTCGAATAACGTGTTCAATGCTCTAGCACGGAGCTACCACAACAGCTATCCCCCCAGCCACATTATTGGGTATCTATGTCAATTTATACGTGGGAGTGTCAATCAGCGCCACTAGTAGCCATGGCGGCGAGTGTGGCACACTCTTTATGAGCCTGTTTGGCGTATCGTAGCGCATGAACTTCTTACAAACTGGCAGCTGACCAATATTTCCAAGTATACAACCTAAATGCACCAAGTCTGCCAGTACGAGACCCTCGTTAATAAATAAGAGAAACAGATGTATACTTAAGGGCTCGTTTTTCGTCTTTTACACACAATATAATGAGATGTAACAGACAATAATGCCAAAAAAAGTATAGAGGAAGTTATTAGGCCAACTGTAATGGTAATGAGAAGAAAACTGAGTGAAAAGATAACTTGCCGTGGGCAGGATCCGTACATGCGACCTTCGAATAATGCGTTCAATGCTCTAATACTGAGCTACCACGACAGCTATCCCCACAGCCACTTTATTGGGTATCTATGTCAATTTATACGTGGAAGTGTCAATCAGCGCCACTAGTAGCAATGGCGGCGAAAGTGGCACACTCTTTATTAGCCTGTTTGGCGTCACGTAGCACGTGAACTTATTACTAACTGGCAGCTGACAAATAGTCCCCGTATACAACCTAAATGCACCAAGTCTGCCAGTACGAGACCCTCATTAAAGAATAAGGAAAACAAGTGTATACTTAAGGGCTCGTTTTTCGTGTTTTACACAATAATAATGAGATGTAACAGACAATAATGCCAAGGAAAGTATGGGGGGAAGTTATTAGGCCAATTGTAATGGTAATGAGAAGAAAAGTATGTGAAAAGATCACTTGCCGTGGGCAGGATCTGTACATGCGACCTTCGAATAACGCGTTCAATGCTCTGCCACTGAGCTACCACGACAGCTATCCCCACAGCCAATTTATTGGGTACCTTTGTCAATTTAAACGTGGCAGTGTTATTCAGCGCCACTAGTAGCCATGGCGGCGAGTGTGGCACACTCTTTCTGAGCCTCTTTGGCATCACGTAGCGCGTGAACTTGTTACTAACTGGCAGCTGACCAATAGTCCCCCGTAAACAACCTAAATGCATCAAGTCTGCCAGTACGAGACCTTTTTTAATGAATAAGGGAAACAAGTGTATACTTAAAGGCTCGTTTTTGTGTTTTACACATTAATAATGAGATGTAGCGGACAAAAAAACCAAGGAAAGTATAGGGAAAGGTATTAGGTCATTTGTATTGTACTTGAGAAGAAAAGTAGGTGAAAAGATAACTTGCCTTGGGCAGGATCCAAACCTGCGACCTTCGAATAACGCGTTCGATGCTCTACCACTGAGCTACCACGACAGCTATCCCCCAAGCCAATTTATTGGGTATTTATGTCAATTTAAACGTGGGAGTGTCAATCAGCGCCGCTAGTAGCCATGGCAGCGAGTGTGGCACACTCTTTATGAGCCTGTTCGGCGTCACGTAGCACGTGAACTTATTACTAACTAGCAGCTGACCAATAGTCCCCCGTATACAACCTAAATGCACCGAGTCACAAGTACGAGACCCTCGGTAATGAACAAGAGAAACAGATATGTACCTAAGGGCTCGTTTTTCGTGTTTTACACAATATAATAAGATGTAACAGACAATAAAACCAAAGAGAGTATAGGGGAAGGTATTAGGCCATTTGTATTGTAAATGAGAAGAAAAGTGGGTGAAAAGATAACTTGCCGTGGGCAGGATCCAAACCTGCGACGTTCCAATAACTCGTTCGATGCTCTACCACTGAGCTACTACGACAGCTATCCCCCCAGCCACTTTAATGGGTATCTATGTCAATTTCAACGTGGGAGCGTCAATCAGCGCCAGTAGTAGCCATGGCGGCGAGTGTGGAACACTCTTTATCCGCCTGTTTGGCGTCAGGTAGCGCGTGAACTTATTACAAACTGGCAGCTGACCAATAGTCCCCCGTATACAACCTAAATGCACCAAGTCTGCCAGTACGAGACCCTCGTTAATGAATAAGAGAAACAGATGTATAATTAAGGGCTTCATTTTTGTGTTTTACACAATAATAATGAGATGTAACAGACAATAATGCCAAGGAAAGTATAGGGAAATTTATTTGGCCAGTTGTAGTGTTAATGAGAAGAAAAGTGGGTGAAAACATAACTTGCCATGGGCAGGATCCAAACCTGCGACCTTCGAATAACGCGTTCGATGCTCTACCACTGAGCTACCACGACAGCTATCCCCCAAGCCAATTTATTGGGTATTTATGTCAATTTAAACGTGGGAGTGTCAATCAGCGCCGCTAGTAGCCATGGCGGCGAGTGTGGCACACTCTTTAAGAGCCTGTTTGGCGTCTCGTAGCGCGTGAACTTCTTACAAACTGGCAGCTGACCAATATTCCCCTGTATACAACCTAAATGCACCAAGTCTGCCAGCACGAGACTTTCGTTAATGAATAAGAGAAACAAATGTATAATTAAGGGCTTGTTTTTTGTGTTTTACACAATAATATTGAGATGTAGGAGACAATCTTGGCAAGAAAAGTATAGGGGAAATATTAGGCCAATGGTAATGTAATTGAGAAGAAAAGTGGGTCAAACGGTAACTTGCCGTTGGCCGGATCCGAACCTGCGACCTTCCAATAACCTATTCAATGCTCTAGCACGGAGCTACCACGACAGCTATCCCAACAGCAACTTTATTGGGTATCTGGGTCAATTTATACGTGGGAGTGTTAATCGGCGCCACTAGTAGCCATGGCGGCGAGTGTGGCACACTCTTTATGAGCCTGTTTGGCGTCTCGTAGCGCGTGAATTTCTTACTAACTGGCAGCTGACCAATATTCCCCTGTATACAACCTAACTGCACCGAGTCTGCCAGTACGAGACCCTCGTTAATGAATAAGAGAAATAGATGTATACTTAAGGCCTCGTTTTTCGTGTTTTACAAAAAATATAATGAGATGTAACAGACAATAATGCCAAAGAAAGTATAGGGCAATTTTTTAGGCCAATTGTAATGGTAATGAGAAGAAAAGTGGGTGAAAAAATAACTTGCCGTGAGCAGGATCCGTACATGCGACCTTCGAATAACGTCTTCGATGCTCTACCACTGAGCTACCACGACAGCTATCCCCACAGCCACTTTAATGGGTATCTATGTCAATTTAAACGTGGGAGTGTCAATCAGCGCCAGTAGTAGCCTTGGCGGCGAGTGTGGCACACTCTTTATGAGCCTGTTTGGCGTCACGTAGCGCGTGAACTTCTTACTAACTTGCAGCTGACCAATATTCCCTTGTATAAAACCTCAATGCACCAAGTCTGCCAGTACGAGACCTTTGTTAATGAATAAGAGAAACAGATGTATACTTAAGGGCTCGATTTTTGTGTTTTACACGATAATAATGAGATGTAACAGACAATATTGCCAAGGAAAGTATAGCGGCAGGTATTAGGCCAATTGTAATATAAATGAGAAGAAAAGTGGGTGAAAACATAACTTGCAGTTGGCAGGATCCAAACCTGCGACGTTCCAATCACGCGTTCGATGCTCTACTACTGAGCTACCACGACAGCCATCCCCCCAGCCACTTTAATGGGTATCTATGTCAATTTAAACGTGGGAGTGTCAATCAGCGCCACTAGTAGCCATGGCGGTGAGTGTGGAACACTCTTTATCAGCCTGTTTGGCGTCAGGTAGCGCGTGAACCTATTACTAACTGGCCGCTGACGAATAGTTCCCCGTAAACAACCTAAATGCACCAAGTCTGCCAGTACGAGACCCTCGTTAATGAATAAGAGAAACAGATGTATACTTAAGGGCTCGTTTTTCGTGTTTTACACACAATAATATTGAGATGTAACAGACAATAATGGCAAGGAAAGAATAGGGGAAATATTAGGCCATTAGTCATGTAAATGACAATAAAAGTTGGTCAAAAGATAACTTGCCGTCGGCAGGATCCAAACCTGCGACCTTCGAATAACGCGTTCGATGCTCTACCACTGAGCTACCATGACAGCTATCCCTCAGCCACTTTTTTGGGTATCTATGTCAATTTAAACGTGGGAGTGTAAATCAGCGCCACTAGTAGCCACGGCGGCGAGTGTGGCACACCCTTTATTAGCCTGTTTGGCGTCACGTAGCACGTGAACTTATTACTAACTGGCAGCTGACCAATAGTCCCCCGTATACAACCTAAATGCACCAAGTCTGCCAGTACGAGACCCTCGTTAATGAATAAGGAAAAAAAAGTGCATACTTAAGGGCTTGTTTTTTGTGTTTTACAAAATACTAATGAGACGAAACAGACAATAATGCCAAGGAAAGTATAAAGAAAGTTATTAGGCCAACTGTAATGGTATTGAGAAGAAAATTGAGTGAAAAGATAACTTGCCGTGGGCAGGATCCGTACATGCGACCTTCGAATAACGCGTTCAATGCTCTACCACTGAGCTACCACGACAGCTGTCCCCACAGCCAATTTATTGGGTACCTTTGTCAATTTAAACGTGGCAGTGTTATTCAGCGCCACTAGTAGCCATGGCGGCGAGTGTGGCACACTCTTTCTGAGCCTCTTTGGCATCACGTAGCGCGTGAACTTGTTACTAACTGGCAGCTGACCAATAGTCCCCCGTAAACAACCTAAATGCATCAAGTCTGCCAGTACGAGACCTTTGTTAATGAATAAGGGAAACAAGTGTATACTTAAAGGCTCGTTTTTGTGTTTTACACATTAATAATGAGATGTAGCAGACAATAAAACCAAGGAAAGTATAGGGAAAGGTATTAGGTCAATTGTATTGTAATTGAGAAGAAAAGTAGGTGAAAAGATAACTTGCCGTGAGCAGGATCCACACCTGGCACGTTCCAATAACGCGTTCAATGCTCTACCACTGAGCTACAACGACAGCTATCCCCCCAGCCACTTTATTGGGTATCTATGTCAATCTAAACTTGTGAGTGTCAGTCAGCGCCAGTAGTAGCCATGGCGGCGAGTGTGGCACACTCTTTATGAGCCTGTTTGGCGTCTCGTAGCGCGTGAACTTCTTACTAACTGGCAGCTGACCAATATTCCCCTGTATACAACCTAACTGAACCAAGTCTGCCAGTACGAGACCCTAGTTAATGAATAAGAGAAACAGATGTATACTTAAGGGCTCGATTTTTGTGTTTTACACAATAATAAGGAGATGTAACAGACAATATTGCCAAGGAAAGTATAGCGGAAGGTATTAGGCCAATTGTAATATAATTGAGAAGAAAAGTGGGTGAAAACATAACTTGCAGTTGGCAGGATCCAAACCTTCGACGTTCCAATCACGCGTTCGATGCTCTACTACTGAGCTACCACGACAGCCATCCCCCCAGCCACTTTAATGGGTATCTATGTCAATTTAAACGTGGGAGTGTCAATCAGCGCCACTAGTAGCCATGGCGGTGAGTGTGGAACACTCTTTATCAGCCTGTTTGGCGTCAGGTAGCGCGTGAACCTATTACTAACTGGCCGCTGACGAATAGTTCCCCGTAAACAACCTAAATGCACCAAGTCTGCCAGTACGAGACCCTCGTTAATGAATAAGAAAAACAGGTGTATACTTAAGGGCTCGTTTTTCGTGTTTTACACACAATATAATGAGATGTAACAGACAATAATGCCAAAAAAGTATAGAGGAAGTTATTAGGCCAACTGTAATGGTAATGAGAAGAAAATTGGGTGAAAAGATAACTTGCCGTGGGCAGGATTCGTACATTCGACCTTCGAATAACGCGTTCAATGCTCTAACACTGAGCTACCACGACAGCTATTCCCACAGCCACTTAATTGGGTATCTATGTCAATTTATACGTGGAAGTGTCAATCAGCGCCACTAGTAGCCATGGCGGCCAGTGTGGCACACTCTTTCTGAGCCTGTTTGGCATCACGTAGCGCGTGAACTTATTACTAACAGGCAGCTGACCAATAGTCCCCCGTAAACAACCTAAATTCACCAAGTCTGCCAGTACGAGACCTTTGTTAATGAATAAGAGCAACAGATGTATACTTAAGGGCTTGATTTTTGTGTTTTACACAATAATAATGAGATGTAACAGACAATAATGCCTAGAAAAGTATAGGGGAGTTTATTTGGCCAGTTGTAGTGTTAATGAGAAGAAAAGTGTGTGAAAAGATAACTTGCCGTGGGCAGGATCCGAACTTGCGACCTTCGAATAATGCGTTCGATGCTCTACTACTGAGCTACCAAGACAGCTATCCCCCTAGCCACTTTATTGGGTATCTATGTAAATTTAAACGTGGGAGTGTCAATCAGCGCCACTAGTAGCAATTGCAGCGAGTGTGGCACACTCTTTATGAGCCTGTTTGGCGTCACGTAGCACGTGAACTTATTACTAACTGGCAGCTGACGAATAGTCCCCCCTATACAACCTGAATGCACTAAGTCTGCCAGTACGAGACCCTCGTTAATGAATAAGAGAAACAGATGTACACTTAAGGGCTTGATTTTCGTTTCGTATATACACAATAATAATGAGATGTAACAGACAATAATGCCAAAGAAACTATAGGGGAACTTATTAGGCCAGTTGTAATGTTAATGAGAAGAAAAGTGTGTGAAAAGATAACTTGCCGTGGCAGGATCCGAACCGGCGACCTTCCAATAACGTGTTCAATGCTCTAACACGGAGCTACCACGACAGCTGTCCCCCCAGCCACATTATTGGGTATCTATGTCAATTTATACGTGGGAGTGTCAATCAGCGCCACTAGTAGCCATGGCGGCGAGTGTGGCACACTCTTTATGAGCCTGTTTGGCGTCTCGTAGCGCGTGAACTTCTTACTAACTGGCAGCTGACCAATATTCCCCTGTATACAACCTAACTGAACCAAGTCTGCCAGTACGATACCCTAGTTAATGAATAAGAGAAACAGATGTATACTTAAGGGCTCGATTTTTGTGTTTTACACAATAATAATGAGATGTAACAGACAATATTGCCAAGGAAAGTATATGGGAGGTTATTAGGCCAATTGTAATGTAAATGAGAAGAAAAGTGGGTGAAAACATAACTTGCAGTGGGCAGGATCCAAACCTGAGACGTTCCAATAACGCGTTCGATGCTCTACTACTGAGCTACTACGACAGCTATCCCCCCTGCCACTTTAATGGGTATCTATGTCAATTTAAACGTGGGAGTGTCAATCAGCGCCAATAGTAGCCTTGGCGGCGAGTGTGGCACACTCTTTATGAGCCTGTTTGGCGTCACGTAGCGCGTGAACTTCTTACTAACTTGCAGCTGACCAATATTCCCCTGTATAAAACCTAAATGCACCAAGTCTGCCAGTACGAGACCTTTGTTAATGAATAAGAGAAACAGATGTATACTTAAGGGCTCGTTTATTGTGTTTTACACGATAATAATGAGATGTAACAGACAATATTGCCAAGGAAAGTATAGGGGAAGGTATTAGGCCAATTGTAATATAAATGAGAAGAAAAGTGGGTGAAAACATAACTTGCAGTTGGCAGGATCCAAACCTGCGACGTTCCAATCACGCGTTCGATGCTCTACTACTGAGCTACCACGACAGCCATCCCCCCAGCCACTTTAATGGGTATCTATGTCAATTTAAACGTGGGAGTGTCAATCAGCGCCACTAGTAGCCATGGCGGTGAGTGTGGAACACTCTTTATCAGCCTGTTTGGCGTCAGGTAGCGCGTGAACCTATTACTAACTGGCCGCTGACGAATAGTTCCCCGTAAACAACCTAAATGCACCAAGTCTGCCAGTACGAGACCCTCGTTAATGAATAAGAGAAACAGATGTATACTTAAGGGCTCGTTTTTCGTGTTTTACACACAATATAATGAGATGTAACAGACAATAATGCCAAAAAAGTATAGAGGAAGTTATTAGGCCAACTGTAATGGTAATGAGAAGAAAATTGGGTGAAAAGATAACTTGCCGTGGGCAGGATCCGTACATGCGACCTTCGAATAACGCGTTCAATGCTCTACCACTGAGCTACCACGACAGCTATCCCCACAGCCACTTTATTGGGCATCTATGTCAATTTAAACGTGGGAGTGTCAATCAGCGCTGCTAGTAGCCATGGCAGCGAGTGTGGCACACTCTTTATGAGCCTGTTCGGCGTCACGTAGCACGTGAACCTATTACTAACTAGCAGCTGACCAATAGTCCCCCGTATACAACCTAAATGCACCGAATCACAAGTACGAGACCCTCGGTAATGAACAAGAGAAACAGATGTGTACTTAAGGGCTCGTTTTTCGTGTTTTACACAATATAATAAGATGTAACAGACAATAAAACCAAGGAGAGTATAGGGGAAGGTATTAGGCCATTGGTATTGTAAATGAGAAGAAAAGTGGGTGAAAAGATAACTTGCCGTGGGCAGGATCCAAACCTGCGACGTTCCAATAACTCGTTCGATGCTCTACCACTGAGCTACTACGACAGCTATCCCCCCAGCCAATTTAATGGGTATCTATGTCAATTTAAACGTGGGAGTGTCAATCAGCGCCAGTAGTAGCCTTGGCGGCGAGTGTGGCACACTCTTTATGAGCCTGTTTGGCGTCACGTAGCGCGTGAACTTCTTACTAACTTGCAGCTGACCAATATTCCCCTGTATAAAACCTAAATGCACCAAGTCTGCCAGTACGAGACCTTTGTTAATGAATAAGGGAAACAAGTGTATACTTAAAGGCTCGTTTTTGTGTTTTACACATTATTAATGAGATGTAGCAGACAATAAAACCAAGAAAAGTATAGGGAAAGGTATTAGCTCATTTGTATTGTAATTGAGAAGAAAAGTAGGTGAAAAGATAACTTGCCGTGGGCAGGATCCGCACCTGACACGTTCCAATAACGCGTTCAATGCTCTACCACTGAGCTAACACGACAGCCATCCCCCCAGCCACTTTATTGGGTATCTATGTCAATCTAAACTTGTGAGTGTCAGTCAGCGCCAGTAGTAGCCATGGCGGGGAGTGTGGCACACTCTTTATGAGCCTGTTTGGCGTCACGTAGCACGTGAACTTATTACGAACTGGCAGCTGAACAATAGTCCCCCGTATACAACCTAAATGCACCAAGTCTGCCAGTACGAGACCCTCGTTAATGAATAAGAGAAACAGATGTATAATTAAGGGCTTCATTTTTGCGTTTTACACAATAATAATGAGATGTAACAGACAATAATGCCAAGGAAAGTATAGGGGAATTTATTTGGCCAGTTGTAGTGTTAATGAGAAGAAAAGTGGGTGAAAAGATAACTTGCCATGGGCAGGATCCAAACCTGCGACCTTCGAATAACGCGTTCGATGCTCTACCACTGAGCTACCACGACAGCTATCCCCCAAGCCAATTTATTGGGTATTTATGTCAATTTAAACGTGGGAGTGTCAATCAGCGCCGCTAGTAGCCATGGCAGCGAGTGTGGCACACTCTTTATGAGCCTGTTCGGCGTCACGTAGCACGTGAACTTATTACTAACTAGCAGCTGACCAATAGTCCCCCGTATACAACCTAAATGCACCGAGTCACAAGTACGAGACCCTCGGTAATGAACAAGAGAAACAGATGTGTACCTAAGGGCTCGTTTTTCGTGTTTTACACAATATAATAAGATGTAACAGACAATAAAACCAAGGAGAGTATAGGGGAAGGTATTAGGCCATTTGTATTGTAAATGAGAAGAAAAGTGGGTGAAAAGATAACTTGCCGTGGGCAGGATCCAAACCTGCGACGTTCCAATAACTCGTTCGATGCTCTACCACTGAGCTACTACGACAGCTATCCCCCCTGCCAATTTAATGGGTATCTATGTCAATTTAAACGTGGGAGTGTCAATCAGCGCCAATAGTAGCCTTGGCGGCGAGTGTGGCACACTCTTTATGAGCCTGTTTGGCGTCACGTAGCGCGTGAACTTCTTACTAACTTGCAGCTGACCAATATTCCCCTGTATAAAACCTAAATGCACCAAGTCTGCCAGTACGAGACCTTTGTTAATGAATAAGAGAAACAGATGTATACTTAAGGGCTCGTTTATTGTGTTTTACACGATAATAATGAGATGTAACAGACAATATTGCCAAGGAAAGTATAGGGGAAGGTATTAGGCCAATTGTAATATAAATGAGAAGAAAAGTGGGTGAAAACATAACTTGCAGTTGGCAGGATCCAAACCTGCGACGTTCCAATCACGCGTTCGATGCTCTACTACTGAGCTACCACGACAGCCATCCCCCCAGCCACTTTAATGGGTATCTATGTCAATTTAAACGTGGGAGTGTCAATCAGCGCCACTAGTAGCCATGGCGGTGAGTGTGGAACACTCTTTATCAGCCTGTTTGGCGTCAGGTAGCGCGTGAACCTATTACTAACTGGCCGCTGACGAATAGTTCCCCGTAAACAACCTAAATGCACCAAGTCTGCCAGTACGAGACCCTCGGTAATGAACAAGAGAAACAGATGTGTACCTAAGGGCTCGTTTTTCGTGTTTTACACAATATAATAAGATGTAACAGACAATAAAACCAAGGAGAGTATAGGGGAATTTATTTGGCCAGTTGTAGTGTTAATGAGAAGAAAAGTGGGTGAAAAGATAACTTGCCATGGGCAGGATCCAAACCTGCGACCTTCGAATAACGCGTTCGATGCTCTACCACTGAGCTACCACGACAGCTATCCCCCAAGCCAATTTATTGGGTATTTATGTCAATTTAAACGTGGGAGTGTCAATCAGCGCCGCTAGTAGCCATGGCAGCGAGTGTGGCACACTCTTTATGAGCCTGTTCGGCGTCACGTAGCACGTGAACTTATTACTAACTAGCAGCTGACCAATAGTCCCCCGTATACAACCTAAATGCACCGAGTCACAAGTACGAAACCCTCGGTAATGAACAAGAGAAACAGATGTGTACCTAAGGGCTCGTTTTTCGTGTTTTACACAATATAATAAGATGTAACAGACAATATTGCCAAGGAAAGTATAGGGGAAGGTATTAGGCCAATTGTAATATAAATGACAAGAAAAGTGGGTGAAAACATAACTTGCAGTTGGCAGGATCCAAACCTGCGACGTTCCAATCACGCGTTCGATGCTCTACTACTGAGCTACCACGACAGCCATCCCCCCAGCCACTTTAATGGGTATCTATGTCAATTTAAACGTGGGAGTGTCAATCAGCGCCACTAGTAGCCATGGCGGTGAGTGTGGAACACTCTTTATCAGCCTGTTTGGCGTCAGGTAGCGCGTGAACTTATTACAAACTTGCAGCTGACCAATAGTCCACCGTATACAACCTAAATGCACCAAGTCTGCCAGTACGAGACCCTCGTTAATGAATAAGAGAAACAGATGTATAATTAAGGCTTCATTTTCGTGTTTTACACAATAATAATGAGATGTAACAGACAATAATGCCAAGGAAAGTATAGGGGAATTTATTTGGCCAGTTGTAGTGTTAATGAGAAGAAAAGTGGGTGAAAAGATAACTTGCCGTGGGCAGGATCCAAACCTGCGACCTTCGAATAACGCGTTCGATGCTCTACCACTGAGCTACCACGACAGCTATCCCCCAAGCCAATTTATTGGGTATTTATGTCAATTTAAACGTGGGAGTGTCAATCAGCGCCGCTAGTAGCCATGGCAGCGAGTGTGGCACACTCTTTATGAGCCTGTTCGGCGTCACGTAGCACGTGAACGTATTACTAACTAGCAGCTGACCAATAATCCCCCGTATACAACCTAAATGCACCGAATCACAAGTACGAGACCCTCGGTAATGAACAAGAGAAACAGATGTGTACTTAAGGGCTCGTTTTTCATGTTTTACACAATATAATAAGATGTAACAGACAATAAAACCAAGGAGAGTATAGGGGAAGGTATTAGGCCATTTGTATTGTAAATGAGAAGAAAAGTGGGTGAAAAGATTACTTGCCGTGGGCAGGATCCAAACCTGCGACGTTCCAATAACTCGTTCGATGCTCTACCACTGAGCTACTACGACAGCTATCCCCCCAGCCACTTTAATGGGTATCTATGTCAATTTCAACGTGGGAGCGTCAATCAGCGCCAGTAGTAGCCATGGCGGCGAGTGTGGCACACTCTTTATGAGCCTGTTTGGCGTCACGTAGCACGTGAACTTATTACGAACTCGCAGCTGACCAATAGTCCCCCGTATACAACCTAAATGCAACAAGTCTGCCAGTACGAGACCCTAGTTAATGAATAAGAGAAACAGATGTATACTTAAGGGCTTGTTTTTTGTGTTTTACACAATAATAATGAGATGTAACAGACAATATTGCCAAGGAAAGTACAGGGAAGGTTATTAGACCAATTGTAATGTAAATGAGAAGAAAAGTGGGTGAAAACATAACTTGCAGTGAACAGGATAAAACCTGCGACGTTCCAATAAAGCGTTCGATGCTCTACTACTGAGCTACTACGACAGCTATCCCCCCTGCCACTTTAATGGGTATCTATGTCAATTTAAACGTGGGAGTGTCAATCAGCGCCAGTAGTAGCCTTGGCGGCGAGTGTGGCACACTCTTTATGAGCCTGTTTGGCGTCACGTAGCGCGTGAACTTCTTACTAACTTGCAGCTGACCAATATTCCCCTGTATAAAACCTAAATGCACCAAGTCTGCCAGTACGAGACCTTTGTTAATGAATAAGGGAAACAAGTGTATACTTAAAGGCTCGTTTTTGTGTTTTACACATTAATAATGAGATGTAGCAGAGAATAAAACCAAGGAAAGTATAGGGAAAGGTATTAGCTCATTTGTATTGTAATTGAGAAGAAAAGTAGGTGAAAAGATAACCTGCCGTGGGCAGGATCCGCACCTGACACGTTCGAATAACGCGTTCAATGCTCTACCACTGAGCTAACACGACAGCGATCCCCCCAGCCACTTTATTGGGTATCTGTCAATCTAAACTTGTGAGTGTCAGTCAGCGCCAGTAGTAGCCATGGCGGGGAGTGTGGCACACTCTTTATGAGCCTGTTTGGCGTCACGTAGCACGTGAACTTATTACGAACTGGCAGCTGAACAATAGTCCCCCGTATACAACCTAAATGCACCAAGTCTGCCAGTACGAAACCCTCGTTAATGAATAAGAGAAACAGATGTATACTTAAGGGCTCGTTTTTTGTGTTTTACACAATATTAATGAATGTAACAGACAATATTGCCAAGGAAAGTATAGGGGAAGGTATTAGGCCAATTATAATGTAAATGAGAAGAAAAGTGGGTGAAAACATAACTTGCAGTTGGCAAGATCCAAACCTGCGACTTTTGAATAACGCGTTCGATGCTCTACCACTGAGCTACCGTGACAGCTATCCCCCTAGCCACTTTATTGGGTATCTGTGTCAATTTAAACGTGGAAGTGTCAATCAGCGCCACTAGTAGCCATGGCAGCGAGTGTGGCAGACTACTTATGAGCCTAAATGGCGTCACGTAACACGTGAACCTATTACTACCTGGCAGCTGACCAATAGTCCCCCGTACACAACCTGAATGCACCAAGTCTTCCAGTACGAGACCCTCGTTAATGAATAAGGGAAACAAGTGTATACTTAAGGGCTTGTTTTTTGTGTTTTACACAATACTAATGAGATTTAACAGACAATTATGCCAAGGAAAGTGTAAAGGAAGTTATTAGGCCAGTTATAGTGTTAATGAGAAGAAAAGTGGGTGAAAAGATAACTTGCCGTAGACAGGATCCGAACCTGCGACCTTCGAATAACGCGTTCTATGCTCTACCACTGAGCTACCACGACAGCTTTCCCCCAAGCGACCTTATTGGGTATCTATGTCAATTTATACGTGTGAGTGTCGATCAGTGCCACTAGTAGCCATGGCGGCGAGTGTGGCACATTCTTTATGAGCCTGTTTGGCGTAACGTAGCGCGTGAAGTTCTTACTAACTGGCAGCTGACCAATATTCCATTGTATAAAACCTAAATGCACCAAGTCTGCCAGTACGAGATCTTTGTTAATGAAAAAGGGAAACAAGTGAATACTTAAGGGCTCGCTTTTGTGTTTTACACAATAATAATGAGATGTAACAGACAATATTGCCAAGGAAAGTACAGGGAAGGTTATTAGACCAATTGTAATGTAAATGAGAAGAAAAGTGGGTGAAAACATAACTTGCAGTGGGCAGGATGCAAACCTGCGACGTTCCAATAACGCGTTCGATGCTCTACTACTGAGCTACTACGACAGCTATCCCCCCTGCCACTTTAATGGGTATCTATGTCAATTTAAACGTGGGAGTGTCAATCAGCGCCAGTAGTAGCCTTGGCGGCGAGTGTGGCACACTCTTTATGAGCCTGTTTGGCGTCACGTAGCGCGTGAACTTCTTACTAACTTGCAGCTGACCAATATTCCCCTGTATAAAACCTAAATGCACCAAGTCTGCCAGTACGAGACCTTTGTTAATGAATAAGGGAAACAAGTGTATACTTAAAGGCTCGTTTTTGTGTTTTACACATTAATAATGAGTTGTAGCAGACAATAAAACCAAGGAAAGTATAGGGAAAGGTATTAGCTCATTTGTATTGTAATTGAGAAGAAAAGTAGGTGAAAAGATAACTTGCCGTGGGCAGGATCCGCACCTGACACGTTCCAATAACGCGTTCAATGCCCTACCACTGAGCTAACACGACAGCCATCCCCCAAGCCACATTATTGGTTATCTATGTCAATTTAAACGTGGGAGTGTCGATCAGCGCCACTAGTAGCCATGGCAGCGAGTGTGGCACACTAATTATGAGCCTGTTTGGCGTAACGTAGCGCGTGAACTTCTTACTAACTGGCAGCTGACTAAGAGGCCCCCGTAAAAACTAAATGCACCAAGTCTGCCAGTACGAGACCCTCGTTAATGAATAGGGAAAACAAGTGTATACCTAAGAGCTCGTTTTTTGTGTTTTACACAGTATAATGAGATGTAATAGACAATAATGCCAAGGAAAGTATAGCGGAAGTTCTTAGGCCAAATGTCATGTTAATGAGAAAAAAACGTGGGTGAAAAGATAGCTTGCCGTGGGCAGGATCCGAACATGCGACCTTCGAATAACGCGTTCAATGCTCTACCACTGAGCTACAACGAGAGCTATACCCAAGCCACTTTATTGGGTATCTTTGTCAATTTAATCGTGGCAGTGTTATTCAACGCCACTAGTAGCCATGGCGGCGAGTGTGGAACACTCTTTATCAGCCTGTTTGGCGTCAGGTAGCGCGTGAACTTATTACAAACTGGCAGCTGACCAATAGTCCCCCGTATACAACCTAAATGCACCAAGTCTGCCAGTACGGGACCCTCGTTAATGAATAAGAGAAACAAATGTATAATTAAGGGCTTCATTGTCGTGTTTTACACAATAATAATGAGATGTAACAGACAATGATGCCAAGGAAAGTATAGGGGAATTTATTTGGCCAGTTGTAGTGTTAATGAGAAGAAAAGTGGTTGAAAAGATAACTTGCCATGGGCAGGATCCGAACCTGCGACCTTCGAATAACGCGTATGATGCTCTACAACTGAGCTACCACGACAGCTATCCCCCAAGCCAATTTATTGGGTATCTCTTTCAAATTAAACGTGGGAGTGTCAATCAGCGCCACTAGTAGCAATGGCAGCGAGTGTGGCACACTCTTTATGAGCCTGTTCGGCGTCACGTAGCACGTGAACTTATTACTAACTAGCAGCTGACCAATTGTCCCCCGTATACAACCTAAATGAACCGAGTCACAAGTACGAGACCCTCGTTAAAGAACAAGAAAAACAGATGTATACTTAAGGGCTCGTTTTTCGTGTTTTACACAATATAATGAGATGTAACAGACAATAAAACCAAGGAGAGTATAGGGAAAGGTATTAGGTCATTTGTATTGTAATTGAGAAAAAAAGTGGGTGAAAAGATAACTTGCCGTGGGCAGGATCCGCACCTGACACGTTCCAATAACGCGTTCAATGCTCTACCACTGAGCTACCACGACAGCTATCCCCCCAGCCACTTTAATGGGTATCTATGTCAATTTCAACGTGGGAGCGTCAATCAGCGCCAGTAGTAGCCATGGCGGCGAGTGTGGCACACTCTTTATGAGCCTGTTTGGCGTCACGTAGCACGTGAACTTATTACGAACTCGCAGCTGACCAATAGTCTCCGTATACAACCTAAATGCACCAAGTCTGCCAGTACGAGACCCTAGTTAATGAATAAGAGAAACAGATGTATACTTAAGGGCTTGTTTTTTGTGTTTTACACAATAATAATTAGATGTAACAGACAATATTGCCAAGGAAAGTACGGGAAAGGTTATTAGACCAATTGTAATGTAAATGAGAAGAAAAGTGGATGAAAACATAACTTGCAGTGGGCAGGATCCAAACCTGCGACGTTCCAATAACGCGTTCGATGCTCTACTACTGAGCTACTACGACAGCTATCCCTCCTGCCACTTTAATGGGTATCTATGTCAATTTAAACGTGGGAGTGTCAATCAGCGCCAGTAGTAGCCTTGGCGGCGAGTGTGGCACACTCTTTATGAGCCTGTTTTACGTCACGTAGCGCGTTAACTTCTTACTAACTTGCAGCTGACCAATATTCCCCTGTATAAAACCTAAATGCACCAAGTCTGCCAGTACGAGACCTTTGTTAATGAATAAGGGAAACAAGTGTATACTTAAAGGCTCGTTTTTGTGTTTTACACATTAATAATGAGATGTAGCAGACGATAAAACCAAGGAAAGTATAGGGAAAGGTATTAGGTCATTTGTATTGTAATTGAGAAGAAAAGTAGGTGAAAAGATAACTTGCCGTGGGAAGGATCCGCACCTGACACGTTCCAATAACGCGTTCAATGCTCTACCACTGAGCAACAACGACAGCTATCCCCCCAGCCACTTTATTGGGAATCTATGTCAATCTAAACTTGTGAGTGTCTGTCAGCGCCAGTAGTAGCCATGGCGGCGAGTGTGGCACACTCTTTATGAGCCTGTTTGGCGTCACGTAGCGCGTGAACTTATTACAAACTGGCAGCTGACCAATCGTCCCCCGTGTACAACCTAAATGCACCAAGTCTGCCAGTACGAGACCCTCGTTAATGAATAAGAGAAACAGATGTATATTTAAGGGCTCGTTTTTCTGTTTTACACAATAATAATGAGATGTAAAAGACAATAATGCCAAGGAAAGTATTGGGGAATTTATTTGGCCAGTTGTAGTGTTAATGAGAAGAAAAGTGGGTGAAAAGATAACTTGCCGTCGGCAGGATCCGGACCTGCGACCTTCGAATAACGCGTTCGATGCTCTACCACTGAGCTACCACGACAGCTATCCCCCAAGCCAGTTTACTGGGTATTTATGTCAATTTAAACGTGGGAGTGTCAATCAGCGCCACTAGTAGCCATGGCAGCGAGTGTGGCACACTCTTTATGAGCCTGTTCGGCGTCACGTAGCACGTGAACTTATTACTAACTAGCAGCTGACGAATAGTCCCCCGTATACAACCTAAATGCACCGAGTCACAAGTACGAGACCCTCGTTAATGAACAAGAGAAACAGATGTATACTTAAGGGCTCGTTTTTCGTGTTTTACACAATATAATAAGATGTAACAGACAATAAAACCAAGGAGAGTATAGGGGAAGGTACTAGGCCATTTGTATTGTAAATGAGAAGAAAAGTGGGCGAAAAGATAACTTGCCGTGGGCAGGATCCAAACCTGCGACGTTCCAGTAACTCGTTCGATGCTCTACACCTGAGCTACCACGACAGCTATCCCCCCAGCCACTTTAATTGGTATCTATTTCAATTTAACGGGGAGTGTCAATCAGCGCCAGTAGTAGCCATGGCGGCGAGTGTGGCACACTCTTTATGAGCCTGTTTGGCGTCACGTAGCACGTGAACTTATTACGAACTCGCAGCTGACCAATAGTCCCCCGTATACAACCTAAATGCACCAAGTCTGCCAGTACGAGACCCTAGTTAACGAATAAGAGAAACAGATGTATACCTAAGGGCTCGTTTTTTGTGTTTTACACAATAATAATGAGATGTAACAGGCAATATTGCCAAGGAAAGTTTAGGGAAGGTTATTAGACCAATTGTAATGTAAATGAGAAGAAAAGTGGGTAAAAACATAACTTGCAGTGGGCAGGATCCAAACCTGCGACGTTCCAATAACGCGTTCGATGCTATACTACTGAGCTACCACGACAGCTATCCCCCCTGCCACTTGAATGGGTATCTATGTCAATTTAAACGTGGGAGTGTCAATCAGCGCCAGTCTTAGCCTTGGCGGCGAGTGTGGCACACTCTTTATGAGCCTGTTTGGCGTCACGTAGCGCGTGAACTTCTTACTAACTTGCAGCTGACCAATATTCCCCTGTATAAAACCTAAATGCACCAAGTCTGCGAGTACGAGACCTTTGTTAATGAATAAGGGAAACAAGTGTATACTTAAGGGCTCGTTTTTCTGTTTTACACAATAATAACGAGATGTAAAAGACAATAAAACCAAGGAAAGTATAGGGGAAGGTATTAGGTCATTTGTATTGTAAATGAGAAGAAAAGTGGGTGAAAAGATAACTTGCCGTGAGCAGGATCCGCACCTGCGACGTTCCAATAGCGCGTTCAATGCTGTACCACTGAGCTACCACGACAGCTATCCTTTCCGCCACTTTATTGGGTATATATGTCAATTTAAACGTGGGAGTGTCAATCAGCGCCAGTAGTAGCCATGGCGGCGAGTGTGGCACACTCTTTATGAGTCTGTTTGGCGTCACGTAGCACGGGAACTTATTACGAACTCGCAGCTGACCAACAGTCACCCATATACAACCTAAATGCACCAAGTCTGCCAGTACGAGACCCTCCTTAATGAATAAGAGAAACAGATGTATACTTAAGGGCTCATTTTTGTGTTTTACACAATTTAATGAGATGTATTAGACAATAATGCCAAGGAAAGTATAGCGGAAGTTATTAGGCCAATTTTATTGTAAATGACAAGAAAAGTGGGTGAAAAGATAACTTGCCGTGGACAGGATCCGAACCTGCGACTTTTGAATAACGCGTTCGATGCTCTACCACTGAGCTACCGTGACAGCTATCCCCCTAGCCACTTTATTGGGTATCTGTGTCAATTTAAACGTGGGAGTGTCAATCAGCGCTACTAGTAGCCGTGGCAGCGAGTGTGGCACACTACTTATGAGCCTGATTGGCGTCACGTAACACGTGAACCTAATACTACCTGGCAGCTGACCAATAGTCCCCCGTACACAACCTGAATGCACCAAGTCTTCCAGTACGAGACCCTCGTTAATGAATAAGGGAAACAAGCGTATACTTAAGGGCTTGTTTTTTGTGTTTTACACAATACTAATGAGATGTAACAGACAATTATGCCAAGGAAAGTGTAAAGGAAGTTATTAGGCCAGTTATAGTGTTAATGAGAAGAAAAGTGGGTGAAAAGATAACTTGCCGTAGGCAGGATCCGAACCTGCGACCTTCGAATAACGCGTTCTATGCTCTACCACTGAGCTACCACGACAGCTATCCCCCAAGCCACTATATTGGGTATATATGTGAATTTATACGTGTGAGTGTCAATCAGTGCCACTAGTAGCCATGGCGGCGAGTGTGGCACATTCTTTATGAGCCTGCTTGGCGTAACGTAGTGCGTGAAGTTCTTACTAACTGGCAACTGACCAATATTCCATTTTATAAAACCTAAATGCACCAAGTCTGCCAGTACAAGACCTTTGTTAATGAATATGGGAAACAAGTGTATACTTGAGGGCTCGCTTTTGTGTTTTACACAGTATTATTGAAATGTAACAAACAATAAAACCAAGGAAATATAGGGGAAGGTATTAGGCCGTTTGTATTGTAAATGACAAGAAAATTGGGTGAAAAGATAACTAGCCGTGGGCAAGATCTGAACCTGTGACCTTCGAATGACGCGTTCGATGCTCTACTACTGGGCTACCACGACAGCTATCGCTCAAGCCACATTATGGTTATCTATGTCAATTTAAACGTGGGAGTGTCAATCAGCGCCACTAGTAGCCATGGCAGCGAGTGTGGCACACTATTTATGAGCCTGTTTGGCGTCACGTATCGCGTGAACTTCTTACTAACTTGCAGCTGACCAATATTCCCCTGTATAAAACCTAAATGCACCAAGTCTGCCAGGACGAGACCTTTGTTAATGAATAAGGGAAACAAGTGTATACTTAAAGGCTCGTTTTTGTGTTTTACACATTATTAATGAGATGTAGCAGACAATAAAACCAAGGAAAGTATAGGGAAAGGTATTAGGTCATTTGTATTGTAATTGAGAAGAAAAGTAGGTGAAAAGATAACTTGCCGTGGGCAGGATCACCACCTGACACGTTCCAATAACGCGTTCAATGCTCTACCACTGAGCTACAACGACAGCTATCCCCCCAGCCACTTTATTGGTTATCTATGTCAATTTAAACTTGTGAGTGTCAGTCGGCGCCAGTAGTAGCCATGGCGGCGAGTGTGGCACACTCTTTATGAGCCTGCTTGGCGTCACGTAGCACGTGAACTTATTACGAACTGGCAGCTGAACAATAGTCCCCCTAAACAACCTAAATGCACCAAGTCTGCCAGTACGAGACCCTCGTTAATGAATAACAAAAACAGATGTATACCTAAGGGCTCGTTCTTTGTGTTTTACACAATATTAATGAGATGTAACAGACAATATTACCAAGGAAAGTATAGGGGAAGGTATTAGGCCAATTGCAATGTAAATGAGAAGAAAAGTGGGTGAAAACATAACTTGCCGTGGGCAGGATCCGCACCTGACACGTTCCAATAACGCATTCGATGCTCTATCACTGAGCTAAAACGACAGCTATTCCCCCAGCCACTTTATTGGGTATCTATGTCAATTTATACGTGGAAGTGTCAATCAGCGCCACTAGTAGCCTTGGCAGCGAGTGTGGCAGACTACTTATGAGCCTAAATGGCGTCACGTAACACGTGAACCTATTACTACCTGGCAGCTGACCAATAGTCCCCCGTACACAACCTGAATGCACCAAGTCTTCCAGTACGAGACCCTCGTTAATGAATAAGGGAAACAAGTGTATACTTAAGGGCTTGTTTTTTGTGTTTTACACAATACTAATGAGATATAACAGACAATTATGCCAAGGAAAGTGTAAAGGAAGTTATTAGGCCTGTTATAGTGTTAATGAGAAGAAAAGTGGGTGAAAAGATAACTTGCCGTAGGCAGGATCCGAACCTGCGACCTTCGAATAACGCGTTCTATGCTCTACCACTGAGCTACCACGACAGCTATCCTTTCCGCCACTTTATTGGGTATATATGTCAGTTTAAACGTGGGAGTGTCAATCAGCGCCAGTAGTAGCCATGGCGGCGAGTGTGGCACATTCTTTATGAGCCTGTTTGGCGTAACGTAGCGCGTGAAGTTCTTACTAACTGGCAGCTGACCAATATTCCATTGTATGAAACCTAAATGCACCAAGTCTGCCAGTACGAGATCTTTGTTAATGAAAAAGGGAAACAAGTGAATACTTAAGGGCTCGCTTTTGTGTTTTACACAATATTAATGAGATGTAACAGACAATAAAACCAAGGAAAGTATAGGGGAAGTTATTAGGCCAATTGTAATGTAAATGAGAAGAAAAGTGGGTGAAAACATAACTTGCCTGGGCAGCATCCGAACTTGCGACCTTCGAATAACGCATTCGATGCTCTATCACTGAGCTACCATGACAGCTATTCCCCCAGCCACTTTATTGGGTATCTATGTCAATTTATACGTGGAAGTGTCAATCAGCGCCACTAAAAGCCATGGCGGCGAAAGTGGCACACTCTTTATGAGCCTGTTTGGCGTCACGTAGCACGTGAACTTATTACTAACTGGCAGCTGACCAATAGTCCCCGTATACAACCTAAATGCACCAAGTCTGCCAGTACGAGACCCTCGTTAATGAATAAGAAAAACAAGTGTATACTTAAGGGCTCGTTTTTCGTGTTTTACACAATAATGATGAGATGTAACAGACAATTATGCCAAGGAAAGTGTAAAAGAAGTTATTAGGCCAGTTGTAGTGTTAATGAGAAGAAAAGTGGGTGAAAAGATAACTTGCCGTAGGCAGGATCCGAACCTGCGACCTTCGAATAACGCGTTCTATGCTCTACCACTGAGCTACCACGACAGCTATCCCCCAAGCCACTATATTGGGTATATATGTGAATTTATACGTGTGAGTGTCAATCAGTGCCACTAGTAGCCATGGCGGCGAGTGTGGCACATTCTTTATGAGCCTGCTTGGCGTAACGTAGTGCGTGAAGTTCTTACTAACTGGCAGCTGACCAATATTCCATTGTATAAAACCTAAATGCACCGAGTCACAAGTACGAGACCCTCGTTAATGAACAAGAAAAACAGATGTATACTTAAGGGCTCGTTTTTCGTGTTTTACACAATATAATGAGATGTAACAGACAATAAAACCAAGGAGAATATAGGGAAAGGTATTAGGTCATTTGTATTGTAATTGAGAAGAAAAGTTGGTGAAAAGATAACTTGCCGTGGGCAGGATCCGCACCTGACACGTTCCAATAACGCGTTCAATGCTCTACCACTGAGCTACCACGACAGCTATCCCCCCAGCCACTTATTGGGTATCTATGTCAATTTAAACTTGTGAGTGTCAGTCAGCGCCAGTAGTAGCCATGGCGGCGAGTGTGGCAAACTCTTTATGAGCCTGTTTGGCGTCACGTAGCGCGTGAACTTCTTACTAACTGGCAGCTGACCAATATTCCCCTGTATAAAACCTAAATGCACCAAGTCTGCCAGTACGAGACCATTGGTAATGAATAAGGGAAACAAGTGTATATTTAAGGGCTCGTTTTTTGTGTTTTACACAATATTAATGAGATGTAACAGACAATATTGCCAAGGAAAGTATAGGGGAAGGTATTAGGCCAATTGTAATGTAAATGAGAAGAAAAGTGGGTGAAAACATAACTTGCAGTTGGCAAATTTCAAACCTGCGACGTTCCAATAGCGCGTTCAATGCTCTACCACTGAGCTACCACGACAGCTATCCCCCAAGCCACTATATTGGGTATATATGTCAATTTATACGTGTGAGTGTCAATCAGTGCCACTAGTACCATGGCGGCGATTGTGGCACACTCTTTATGAGCCTGTTTGGCGTCACGTAGCACGGGAACTTATTACGAACTCGCAGCTGACCAAAAGTCACCCATATACAACCTAAATGCACCAAGTCTGCCAGTACGAGACCCTCCTTAATGAATAAGAAAAAGAAATGTATACTTAAGGGCTCATTTTTGTGTTTTACACAATTTAATGAGATGTATTAGACAATAATGCCATGGAAAGTATAGGGGAAGTTATTAGGCCAATTTTATTGTAAATGACAAGAAAAGTGGTTGAAAAGATAACTTGCCGTGGACAGGATCCGAACCTGCGACTTTTGAATAACGCGTTCGATGCTCTACCACTGAGCTACCGTGACAGCTATCCCCCTAGCCACTTTATTGGGTATCTGTGTCAATTTAAACGTGGGAGTGTCAATCAGCGCCACTAGTAGCCTTGGCAGCGAGTGTGGCAGACTACTTATGAGCCTAAATGGCGTCACGTAACACGTGAACCTATTACTACCTGGCAGCTGACCAATAGTCCCCCGTACACAACCTGAATGCACCAAGTCTTCCAGTACGAGACCCTCGTTAATGAATAAGGGAAACAAGTGTATACTTAAGGGCTTGTTTTTTGTGTTTTACACAATACTAATGAGATATAACAGACAATTATGCCAAGGAAAGTGTAAAGGAAGTTATTAGGCCTGTTATAGTGTTAATGAGAAGAAAAGTGGGTGAAAAGATAACTTGCCGTAGGCAGGATCCGAACCTGCGACCTTCGAATAACGCGTTCTATGCTCTACCACTGAGCTACCACGACAGCTATCCTTTCCGCCACTTTATTGGGTATATATGTCAATTTAAACGTGGGAGTGTCAATCAGCGCCAGTAGTAGCCATGGCGGCGAGTGTGGCACACTCTTTATGAGCCTGTTTGGCGTCACGTAGCACGGGAACTTATTACGAACTCGCAGCTGACCAACAGTCACCCATATACAACCTAAATGCACCAAGTCTGCCAGTACGAAACCCTCCTTAATGAATAACAGAAACAGATGTATACTTAAGGGCTCGTTTTTTGTGTTTTACACAATAATAATGAGATGTATTAGACAATAATGCCAAGGAAAGTATAGCGGAAGTTATTAGGCCCATTTTATTGTAAATGACAAGAAAAGTGGGTGAAAAGATAACTTACCGTGAACAGGATCCGAACCTGCGACTTTTGAATAACGCGTTCGATGCTCTACCACTGAGCTACCGTGACAGCTATCCCCCTAGCCACTTTATTGGGTATCTGTGTCAATTTAAACGTAGGAGTGTCAATCAGCGCTACTAGTAGCCGTGGCAGCGAGTGTGGCACACTACTTATGATCCTGATTGGCGTCACGTAACACTTGAACCTATTACTACCTGGCAGCTGACCAATAGTCCCCCGTACACAACCTGAATGCACCAAGTCTTCCAGTACGAGACCCTCGTTAATGAATAAGGGAAACAAGCGTATACTTAAGGGCTTGTTTTTTGTGTTTTACACAATACTAATGAGATGTAACAGACAATTATGCCAAGGAAAGTGTAAAGGAAGTTATTAGGCCAGTTATAGTGTTAATGAGAAGAAAAGTGGGTGAAAAGATAACTTGCCGTAGGCAGGATCCGAACCTGCGACCTTCGAATACCGCGTTCTATGCTCTACCACTGAGCTACCACGACAGCTATCCCCCAAGCCACTATATTGGGTATATATGTCAATTTATACGTGTGAGTGTCAATCAGTGCCACTAGTAGCCATGGCGGCGAGTGTGGCACATTCTTTATGAGCCTGTTTGGCGTAACGTAGCGCGTGAAGTTCTTACTAACTGGCAGCTGACCAATATTCCATTGTATAAAACCTAAATGCACCGAGTCAGAAGTACGAGACCCTCGTTAATGAACAAGAAAAACAGATGTATACTTAAGGGCTCGTTTTTCGTGTTTTACACAATATAATGAGATGTAACAGACAATAAAACCAAGGAGAATATAGGGAAAGGTATTAGTTCATTTGTATTGTAATTGAGAAGAAAAGTTGGTGAAAAGATAACTTGCCGTGGGCAGGATCCGCACCTGACACGTTCCAATAACGCGTTCAATGCTCTACCACTGAGCTACCACGACAGCTATCCCCCCAGCCACTTATTGGGTATCTATGTCAATTTAAACTTGTGAGTGTCAGTCAGCGCCAGTAGTAGCCATGGCGGCGAGTGTGGCAAACTCTTTATGAGCCTGTTTGGCGTCACGTAGCACGTGAACTTATTACGAACTGGCAGCTGAACAATAGTCCCCCATATACAACCTAAATGCACCAAGTCTGCCAGTACGAGACCCTCGTTAATGAATAAGAGAAACAGATGTATACCTAAGGGCTCGTTCTTTGTGTTTTACACAATATTAATGAGATGTAACAGACAATATTACCAAGGAAAGTATAGGGGAAGGTATTAGGCCAATTGTAATGTAAATGAGAAGAAAAGTGGGTGAAAACATAACTTGCAGTGGGCAGTATCCAAACCTGCGACGTTCCAATAACGCGTTCGATGCTCTACTACTGAGCTACCACGACAGCTATCCGCCCAGCCACTTTAAAGGGTATCTATGTCAACTTAAACGTGGGAGTGTCAATCAGCGCCAGTAGTAGCCATGGCGGTGAGTGTGGCACACTCTTTATGAGCCTGTGTGGCGTCACGTAGCGCGTGAACTTCTTACTAACTGGCAGCTGACCAATATTCCCCTGTATAAAACCTAAATGCACCATGTCTGCCAGTACGAGACCTTTGGTAATGAATAAGGGAAACAAGTGTATATTTAAGGGCTCGTTTTTTGTGTTTTACACAATATTAATGAGATGTAACAGACAATATTGCCAAGGAAAGTATAGGGGAAGGTATTAGGCCAATTGTAATGTAAATGAGAAGAAAAGTGGGTGAAAACATAACTTGCAGTTGGCAAATTCCAAAGCTGCGACGTTCCAATAGCGCGTTCAATGCTCTACCACTGGGCTACCACGACAGCTATCCTTTCCGCCACTTTATTGGGTATCTGTGTCAATTTAAACGTGGGAGTGTCAATCAGCGCTACAAGTAGCCGTGGCAGCGAGTGTGGCACACTACTTATGAGCCTGATTGGCGTCACGTAACACGTGAACCTATTACTACCTGGCAGCTGACCAATAGTCCCCCGTACACAACCTGAATGCACCAAGTCTTCCAGTACGAGACCCTCGTTAATGAATAAGGGAAACAAGCGTATACTTAAGGGCTTGTTTTTTGTGTTTTACACAATACTAATGAGATGTAACAGACAATTATGCCAAGGAAAGTGTAAAGGAAGTTATTAGGCCAGTTATAGTGTTAATGAGAAGAAAAGTGGGTGAAAAGATAACTTGCCGTAGGCAGGATCCGAACCTGCGACCTTCGAATAACGCGTTCTATGCTCTACCACTGAGCTACCACGACAGCTATCCCCCAAGCCACTATATTGGGTATATATGTGAATTTATACGTGTGAGTGTCAATCAGTGCCACTAGTAGCCATGGCGGCGAGTGTGGCACATTCTTTATGAGCCTGCTTGGCGTAACGTAGTGCGTGAAGTTCTTACTAACTGGCAACTGACCAATATTCCATTTTATAAAACCTAAATGCACCAAGTCTGCCAGTACAAGACCTTTGTTAATGAATATGGGAAACAAGTGTATACTTGAGGGCTCGCTTTTGTGTTTTACACAGTATTATTGAAATGTAACAGACAATAAAACCAAGGAAATATAGGGGAAGGTATTAGGCCGTTTGTATTGTAAATGACAAGAAAATTGGGTGAAAAGATAACTAGCCGTGGGCAAGATCTGAACCTGTGACCTTCGAATGACGCGTTCGATGCTCTACTACTGGGCTACCACGAAAGCTATCGCCCAAGCCACATTATGGTTATCTATGTCAATTTAAACGTGGGAGTGTCAATCAGCGCCACTAGTAGCCATGGCAGCGAGTGTGGCACACTATTTATGAGCCTGTTTGGCGTCACGTAGCGCGTGAACTTCTTACTAACTTGCAGCTGACCAATATTCCCCTGTATAAAACCTAAATGCACCAAGTCTGCCAGGACGAGACCTTTGTTAATGAATAAGGGAAACAAGTGTATACTTAAAGGCTCGTTTTTGTGTTTTACACATTATTAATAAGATGTAGCAGACAATAAAACCAAGGAAAGTATAGGGAAAGGTATTAGGTCATTTGTATTGTAATTGAGAAGAAAAGTAGGTGAAAAGATAACTTGCCGTGGGCAGGATCACCACCTGACACGTTCCAATAACGCGTTCAATGCTCTACCACTGAGCTACAACGACAGCTATCCCCCAGCCACTTTATTGGTTATCTATGTCAATTTAAACTTGTGAGTGTCAGTCGGCGCCAGTAGTAGCCATGGCGGCGAGTGTGGCACACTCTTTATGAGCCTGCTTGGCGTCACGTAGCACGTGAACTTATTACGAACTGGCAGCTGAACAATAGTCCCCCTAAACAACCTAAATGCACCAAGTCTGCCAGTACGAGACCCTCGTTAATGAATAACAAAAACAGATGTATACCTAAGGGCTCGTTCTTTGTGTTTTACACAATATTAATGAGATGTAACAGACAATATTACCAAGGAAAGTATAGGGGAAGGTATTAGGCCAATTGTAATGTAAATGAGAAGAAAAGTGGGTGAAAACATAACTTGCCGTGGGCAGGATCCGCACCTGACACGTTCCAATAACGCATTCGATGCTCTATCACTGAGCTACCACGACAGCTATTCCCCCAGCCACTTTATTGGGTATCTATGTCAATTTATACGTGGAAGTGTCAATCAGCGCCACTAGCAGCCATGGCGGCGAAAGTGGCACATTCTTTATGAGCCTGTGTGGCGTCACGTAGCGCGTGAACTTCTTACTAACTGGCAGCTGACCAATATTCCCCTGTATAAAACCTAAATGCAACAAGTCTGCCAGTACGAGACCTTTGGTAATGAATAAGGAAAACGAGTGTATACTTAAGGGCTCGTTTTTCGTGTTTTACACAATAATGAAGAGATGTAACAGACAATAATGCCAAAAAAAGTGTAAAGGAAGTTATTAGGCCAGTTGTAGTGTTAATGAGAAGAAAAGTGGGTGAAAAGATAACTTGCCGTAGGCAGGATCTGAACCTGCGACCTTCGAATAACGCGTTCTATGCTCTACCACTGAGCTACCACGACAGCTATCCCCCAAGCCAATATATTGGGTATATATGTGAATTTATACGTGTGAGTGTCAATCAGTGCCACTAGTAGCCATGGCGGCGAGTGTGGCACATTCTTTATGAGCCTGCTTGGTGTAACGTAGCGCGTGAAGTTCTTACTAACTGGCAACTGACCAATATTCCATTGTATAAAACCTAAATGCACCAAGTCTGCCAGTACAAGACCTTTGTTAATGAATATGGGAAACAAGTGCATACTTGAGGGCTCGCTTTTGTGTTTTACACAGTATTATTGAAATGTAACAGACAATAAAACCAAGGAAATATAGGGGAAGGTATTAGGCCGTTTGTATTGTAAATTACAAGAAAATTGGGTGAAAAGATAACTTGCCGTGGGCAAGATCTAAACCTGTGACTTTCGAATGACGCGTTCGATGCTCTACTAATGGGCTACCACGACCGCTATCGCCCAAGCCACATTATTGGTTATCTATGTCAATTTAAACGTGGGAGTGTCAATCAGTGCCACTAGTAGCCATGGCAGCGAGTGTGGCACACTATTTATGAGCCTGCGTGGCGTAACGTAGCGCGTGAACTTCTTACTAAATGGCAGCTGACCAATAGGCCCCCGTATACAACCTAAATGCACCAAGTCTGCCAGTACGAGACCCTCGTGAATGAATAGGGAAAACAAGTGTATACCAAAGAGCTCGTTTTTCGTGTTTTACACAGTATAATGAGATGTAATAGACAATAATGCCAAGGAAAGTATAGCGGAAGTTATTAGGCCAAATGTAATGTTAATGAGAAGAAACGTGGCTGAAAAGATAGCTTGCCGTGGGCAGGATACGAACATGCGACCATCGAATAACACGTTCAATGCTCTACCACTGAGCTACAACGAGAGCTATACCCAAGCCACTTTATTGAGTATCTTTGTCAAGTTAAACGTGGCAGTGTTATTCAGCGCCACTAGTAGCCATGGCGGCGAGTGTGGAACACTCTTTATCAGCCTGTTTGGCGTCACGTAGCGCGTGAACTTATAACAAACTGGCAGCTGACCAATAGTCCCCCGTATACAACCTAAATGCACCAAGTCTGCCAGTACGAGACCCTCGTTAATGAATAAGAGAAACAGATGTATAATTAAGGGCTTCATTTTCGTGTTTTACACAATAATAATGAGATGTAACAGACAATGATGCCAAGGAAAGTATAGGGGAATTTATTTGGCCAGTTGTAGTGTTAATGACAAGAAAAGTGGGTGAAAAGATAACTTGCCGTGGGCAGGATCCAAACCTGCGACCTTCGAATAACGCGTATGATGCTCTACCACTGTGCTACCACGACAGCTATCCCCCAAGCCATTTTATTGGGTATCTATGTCAAATTAAACGTGGGAGTGTCAATCAGCGCCACTAGTAGCAATGGCAGCGAGTGTGGCACACTCTTTATGAGCCTGTTCGGCGTCACGTAGCACGTGAACTTATTACTAACTAGCAGCTGACCAATAGTCCCCCGTATACAACCTAAATGCACCGAGTCACAAGTACGGGACCCTCGTTAATGAACAAGAAAAACAGATGTATACTTAAGGGCTCGTTTTTCGTGTTTTACACAATATAATGAGATGTAACAGACAATATAACCAAGGAGAGTATAGGGGAAGCTATTAGGCCATTTGTATTGTAAATGAGAAGAAACGTGGGTGAAAAGATAACTTGCCGTGGGCAGGATCCGAAACTGCGACGTTCCAATAACTCGTTCGATGCTCTGCCACTGACCAACCACGACAGCTATCCCCCCAGCCACTTTAATGGGTATCTATGTCAATTTCAACGTGGTAGTGTCAATCAGCGCCAGTATTAGCCATGGCGGCGAGTGTGGCACACTCTTTATGAGCCTGTTTGGCGTCACGTAGCACGTGAACTTATTACGAACTCGCAGCTGACCAATAGTCTCCCGTATACAACCTAAATGCACCAAGTCTGCCAGTACGAGACCTTTGTTAATGAATAAGGGAAACAAGTGTATACTTAAAGGCTTTTTTTTTGTGTTTTACACAATAATAATGAGATGTAGCAAACAATAAAACCAAGGAAAGTATATGGAAAGGTATTAGGTCATTTGTATTGTAAATGAGAAGAAAAGTGGTTGAAAAGATAACTTGCCGTGGGCAGGATCCGCACCTGACACGTTCCAATAACGCGTTCAATGCTCTACCACTGAGCTACCACGACAGCTATCGCCCCAGCCACTTTATTGGGTATCTATGTCAATTTAAACTTGGGAGTGTCAGTCAGCAACGGTAGTAGCCATGGCGGCGAGTGTGGCACAATCTTTATGAGCCTGTTTGGCGTCACGTAGCACGTGAACTTATTACGAACTGGCAGCTGAACAATAGTCCCCCATATACAACCTAAATGCATAAAGTCTGCCAGTACGAGACCCTCGTTAATGAATAGGGAAAACAAGTGTATACCTAAGAGCTCGTTTTTCGTGTCTTACACAGTTAATGACATGTAATAGACAATAATGCCAAGGAAAGTATAGGGGAAGTTATTAGGCCAATTGTATTGGTAATGAGAATAAAAGTGGGTGAAAAGATAACTTCCCGTGGGCGGGATCCGAACCTGCAACCTTCGAATAACTCGTTCGATGCTCTAACACTGAGCTACAACGAGAGCTATCCCCAAGCCACTGTATTGGGTATCTTTGTCAATTTAAACGTTTCAGTGTTATTCAGCGCAACTAGTAGCCATGGCGGCGAGTGTGGCACATTCTTTTTGAGCCTGTTCGGCGTCACGTAGCACGTGAACTTATTACTAACTAGCAGCTGACCAATAGTCCCCCGTATACAACCTAAATGCACTGAGTCACAAGTACGAGACCCTCGTTAATGAATAAGAGAAACAGATGTATATTTAAGGGCTCGTTTTTCTGTTTTACACAATAATAATGAGATGTAAAAGACAATAATGCCAAGGAAAGTATTGGGGAAATTATTTGGCCAGTTGTAGTGTTAATGAGAAGAAAAGTGGGTGAAAAGATAACTTGCCGTCGGCAGGATCCGGACCTGCGACCTTCGAATAACGCGTTCGATGCTCTACCACTGAGCTACCACGACAGCTATCCCCCAAGCCAGTTTACTGGGTATTTATGTCAATTTAAACGTGGGAGTGTCAATCAGCGCCACTAGTAGCCATGGCAGCGAGTGTGGCACACTCTTTATGAGCCTGTTCGGCGTCACGTAGCACGTGAACTTATTACTAACTAGCAGCTGACGAATAGTCCCCCGTATACAACCTAAATGCACCGAGTCACAAGTACGAGACCCTCGTTAATGAACAAGAGAAACAGATGTATACTTAAGGGCTCGTTTTTCGTGTTTTACACAATATAATAAGATGTAACAGACAATAAAACCAAGGAGAGTATAGGGGAAGGTACTAGGCCATTTGTATTGTAAATGAGAAGAAAAGTGGGCGAAAAGATAACTTGCCGTGGGCAGGATCCAAACCTGCGACGTTCCAGTAACTCGTTCGATGCTCTACACCTGAGCTACCACGACAGCTATCCCCCCAGCCACTTTAATTGGTATCTATTTCAATTTAACGGGGAGTGTCAATCAGCGCCAGTAGTAGCCATGGCGGCGAGTGTGGCACACTCTTTATGAGCCTGTTTGGCGTCACGTAGCACGTGAACTTATTACGAACTCGCAGCTGACCAATAGTCCCCCGTATACAACCTAAATGCACCAAGTCTGCCAGTACGAGACCCTAGTTAACGAATAAGAGAAACAGATGTATACTTAAGGGCTCGTTTTTTGTGTTTTACACAATAATAATGAGATGTAACAGGCAATATTGCCAAGGAAAGTTTAGGGAAGGTTATTAGACCAATTGTAATGTAAATGAGAAGAAAAGTGGGTAAAAACATAACTTGCAGTGGGCAGGATCCAAACCTGCGACGTTCCAATAACGCGTTCGATGCTCTACTACTGAGCTACCACGACAGCTATCCCCCCTGCCACTTGAATGGGTATCTATGTCAATTTAAACGTGGGAGTGTCAATCAGCGCCAGTCTTAGCCTTGGCGGCGAGTGTGGCACACTCTTTATGAGCCTGTTTGGCGTCACGTAGCGCGTGAACTTCTTACTAACTTGCAGCTGACCAATATTCCCCTGTATAAAACCTAAATGCACCAAGTCTGCGAGTACGAGACCTTTGTTAATGAATAAGGGAAACAAGTGTATACTTAAGGGCTCGTTTTTCTGTTTTACACAATAATAACGAGATGTAAAAGACAATAAAACCAAGGAAAGTATAGGGGAAGGTATTAGGTCATTTGTATTGTAAATGAGAAGAAAAGTGGGTGAAAAGATAACTTGCCGTGGGCAGGATCCGCACCTGCGACGTTCCAATAGCGCGTTCAATGCTGTACCACTGAGCTACCACGACAGCTATCCTTTCCGCCACTTTATTGGGTATATATGTCAATTTAAACGTGGGAGTGTCAATCAGCGCCAGTAGTAGCCATGGCGGCGAGTGTGGCACACTCTTTATGAGTCTGTTTGGCGTCACGTAGCACGGGAACTTATTACGAACTCGCAGCTGACCAACAGTCACCCATATACAACCTAAATGCACCAAGTCTGCCAGTACGAGACCCTCCTTAATGAATAAGAGAAACAGATGTATACTTAAGGGCTCATTTTTGTGTTTTACACAATTTAATGAGATGTATTAGACAATAATGCCAAGGAAAGTATAGCGGAAGTTATTAGGCCAATTTTATTGTAAATGACAAGAAAAGTGGGTGAAAAGATAACTTGCCGTGGACAGGATCCGAACCTGCGACTTTTGAATAACGCGTTCGATGCTCTACCACTGAGCTACCGTGACAGCTATCCCCCTAGCCACTTTATTGGGTATCTGTGTCAATTTAAACGTGGGAGTGTCAATCAGCGCTACTAGTAGCCGTGGCAGCGAGTGTGGCACACTACTTATGAGCCTGATTGGCGTCACGTAACACGTGAACCTAATACTACCTGGCAGCTGACCAATAGTCCCCCGTACACAACCTGAATGCACCAAGTCTTCCAGTACGAGACCCTCGTTAATGAATAAAGGAAACAAGCGTATACTTAAGGGCTTGTTTTTTGTGTTTTACACAATACTAATGAGATGTAACAGACAATTATGCCAAGGAAAGTGTAAAGGAAGTTATTAGGCCAGTTATAGTGTTAATGAGAAGAAAAGTGGGTGAAAAGATAACTTGCCGTAGGCAGGATCCGAACCTGCGACCTTCGAATAACGCGTTCTATGCTCTACCACTGAGCTACCACGACAGCTATCCCCCAAGCCACTATATTGGGTATATATGTGAATTTATACGTGTGAGTGTCAATCAGTGCCACTAGTAGCCATGGCGGCGAGTGTGGCACATTCTTTATGAGCCTGCTTGGCGTAACGTAGTGCGTGAAGTTCTTACTAACTGGCAACTGACCAATATTCCATTTTATAAAACCTAAATGCACCAAGTCTGCCAGTACAAGACCTTTGTTAATGAATATGGGAAACAAGTGTATACTTGAGGGCTCGCTTTTGTGTTTTACACAGTATTATTGAAATGTAACAAACAATAAAACCAAGGAAATATAGGGGAAGGTATTAGGCCGTTTGTATTGTAAATGACAAGAAAATTGGGTGAAAAGATAACTAGCCGTGGGCAAGATCTGAACCTGTGACCTTCGAATGACGCGTTCGATGCTCTACTACTGGGCTACCACGACAGCTATCGCTCAAGCCACATTATGGTTATCTATGTCAATTTAAACGTGGGAGTGTCAATCAGCGCCACTAGTAGCCATGGCAGCGAGTGTGGCACACTATTTATGAGCCTGTTTGGCGTCACGTATCGCGTGAACTTCTTACTAACTTGCAGCTGACCAATATTCCCCTGTATAAAACCTAAATGCACCAAGTCTGCCAGGACGAGACCTTTGTTAATGAATAAGGGAAACAAGTGTATACTTAAAGGCTCGTTTTTGTGTTTTACACATTATTAATGAGATGTAGCAGACAATAAAACCAAGGAAAATATAGGGAAAGGTATTAGGTCATTTGTATTGTAATTGAGAAGAAAAGTAGGTGAAAAGATAACTTGCCGTGGGCAGGATCACCACCTGACACGTTCCAATAACGCGTTCAATGCTCTACCACTGAGCTACAACGACAGCTATCCCCCCAGCCACTTTATTGGTTATCTATGTCAATTTAAACTTGTGAGTGTCAGTCGGCGCCAGTAGTAGCCATGGCGGCGAGTGTGGCACACTCTTTATGAGCCTGCTTGGCGTCACGTAGCACGTGAACTTATTACGAACTGGCAGCTGAACAATAGTCCCCCTAAACAACCTAAATGCACCAAGTCTGCCAGTACGAGACCCTCGTTAATGAATAACAAAAACAGATGTATACCTAAGGGCTCGTTCTTTGTGTTTTACACAATATTAATGAGATGTAACAGACAATATTACCAAGGAAAGTATAGGGGAAGGTATTAGGCCAATTGCAATGTAAATGAGAAGAAAAGTGGGTGAAAACATAACTTGCCGTGGGCAGGATCCGCACCTGACACGTTCCAATAACGCATTCGATGCTCTATCACTGAGCTAAAACGACAGCTATTCCCCCAGCCACTTTATTGGGTATCTATGTCAATTTATACGTGGAAGTGTCAATCAGCGCCACTAGTAGCCTTGGCAGCGAGTGTGGCAGACTACTTATGAGCCTAAATGGCGTCACGTAACACGTGAACCTATTACTACCTGGCAGCTGACCAATAGTCCCCCGTACACAACCTGAATGCACCAAGTCTTCCAGTACGAGACCCTCGTTAATGAATAAGGGAAACAAGTGTATACTTAAGGGCTTGTTTTTTGTGTTTTACACAATACTAATGAGATATAACAGACAATTATGCCAAGGAAAGTGTAAAGGAAGTTATTAGGCCTGTTATAGTGTTAATGAGAAGAAAAGTGGGTGAAAAGATAACTTGCCGTAGGCAGGATCCGAACCTGCGACCTTCGAATAACGCGTTCTATGCTCTACCACTGAGCTACCACGACAGCTATCCTTTCCGCCACTTTATTGGGTATATATGTCAATTTAAACGTGGGAGTGTCAATCAGCGCCAGTAGTAGCCATGGCGGCGAGTGTGGCACATTCTTTATGAGCCTGTTTGGCGTAACGTAGCGCGTGAAGTTCTTACTAACTGGCAGCTGACCAATATTCCATTGTATAAAACCTAAATGCACCAAGTCTGCCAGTACGAGATCTTTGTTAATGAAAAAGGGAAACAAGTGAATACTTAAGGGCTCGCTTTTGTGTTTTACACAATATTAATGAGATGTAACAGACAATAAAACCAAGGAAAGTATAGGGGAAGTTATTAGGCCAATTGTAATGTAAATGAGAAGAAAAGTGGGTGAAAACATAACTTGCCTGGGCAGCATCCGAACTTGCGACCTTCGAATAACGCATTCGATGCTCTATCACTGAGCTACCATGACAGCTATTCCCCCAGCCACTTTATTGGGTATCTATGTCAATTTATACGTGGAAGTGTCAATCAGCGCCACTAAAAGCCATGGCGGCGAAAGTGGCACACTCTTTATGAGCCTGTTTGGCGTCACGTAGCACGTGAACTTATTACTAACTGGCAGCTGACCAATAGTCCCCGTATACAACCTAAATGCACCAAGTCTGCCAGTACGAGACCCTCGTTAATGAATAAGAAAAACAAGTGTATACTTAAGGGCTCGTTTTTCGTGTTTTACACAATAATGATGAGATGTAACAGACAATTATGCCAAGGAAAGTGTAAAAGAAGTTATTAGGCCAGTTGTAGTGTTAATGAGAAGAAAAGTGGGTAAAAAGATAACTTGCCGTAGGCAGGATCCGAACCTGCGACCTTCGAATAACGCGTTCTATGCTCTACCACTGAGCTACCACGACAGCTATCCCCCAAGCCACTATATTGGGTATATATGTGAATTTATACGTGTGAGTGTCAATCAGTGCCACTAGTAGCCATGGCGGCGAGTGTGGCACATTCTTTATGAGCCTGCTTGGCGTAACGTAGTGCGTGAAGTTCTTACTCACTGGCAGCTGACCAATATTCCATTGTATAAAACCTAAATGCACCGAGTCACAAGTACGAGACCCTCGTTAATGAACAAGAAAAACAGATGTATACTTAAGGGCTCGTTTTTCGTGTTTTACACAATATAATGAGATGTAACAGACAATAAAACCAAGGAGAATATAGGTAAAGGTATTAGGTCATTTGTATTGTAATTGAGAAGAAAAGTTGGTGAAAAGATAACTTGCCGTGGGCAGGATCCGCACCTGACACGTTCCAATAACGCGTTCAATGCTCTACCACTGAGCTACCACGACAGCTATCCCCCCAGCCACTTATTGGGTATCTATGTCAATTTAAACTTGTGAGTGTCAGTCAGCGCCAGTAGTAGCCATGGCGGCGAGTGTGGCAAACTCTTTATGAGCCTGTTTGGCGTCACGTAGCGCGTGAACTTCTTACTAACTGGCAGCTGACCAATATTCCCCTGTATAAAACCTAAATGCACCAAGTCTGCCAGTACGAGACCATTGGTAATGAATAAGGGAAACAAGTGTATATTTAAGGGCTCGTTTTTTGTGTTTTACACAATATTAATGAGATGTAACAGACAATATTGCCAAGGAAAGTATAGGGGAAGGTATTAGGCCAATTGTAATGTAAATGAGAAGAAAAGTGGGTGAAAACATAACTTGCAGTTGGCAAATTTCAAACCTGCGACGTTCCAATAGCGCGTTCAATGCTCTACCACTGAGCTACCACGACAGCTATCCCCCAAGCCACTATATTGGGTATATATGTCAATTTATACGTGTGAGTGTCAATCAGTGCCACTAGTACCATGGCGGCGATTGTGGCACACTCTTTATGAGCCTGTTTGGCGTCACGTAGCACGGGAACTTATTACGAACTCGCAGCTGACCAACAGTCACCCATATACAACCTAAATGCACCAAGTCTGCCAGTACGAGACCCTCCTTAATGAATAAGAAAAAGAAATGTATACTTAAGGGCTCATTTTTGTGTTTTACACAATTTAATGAGATGTATTAGACAATAATGCCATGGAAAGTATAGGGGAAGTTATTAGTTCAATTTTATTGTAAATGACAAGAAAAGTGGTTGAAAAGATAACTTGCCGTGGACAGGATCCGAACCTGCGACTTTTGAATAACGCGTTCGATGCTCTACCACTGAGCTACCGTGACAGCTATCCCCCTAGCCACTTTATTGGGTATCTGTGTCAATTTAAACGTGGGAGTGTCAATCAGCGCCACTAGTAGCCTTGGCAGCGAGTGTGGCAGACTACTTATGAGCCTAAATGGCGTCACGTAACACGTGAACCTATTACTACCTGGCAGCTGACCAATAGTCCCCCGTACACAACCTGAATGCACCAAGTCTTCCAGTACGAGACCCTCGTTAATGAATAAGGGAAACAAGTGTATACTTAAGGGCTTGTTTTTTGTGTTTTACACAATACTAATGAGATATAACAGACAATTATGCCAAGGAAAGTGTAAAGGAAGTTATTAGGCCTGTTATAGTGTTAATGAGAAGAAAAGTGGGTGAAAAGATAACTTGCCGTAGGCAGGATCCGAACCTGCGACCTTCGAATAACGCGTTCTATGCTCTACCACTGAGCTACCACGACAGCTATCCTTTCCGCCACTTTATTGGGTATATATGTCAATTTAAACGTGGGAGTGTCAATCAGCGCCAGTAGTAGCCATGGCGGCGAGTGTGGCACACTCTTTATGAGCCTGTTTGGCGTCACGTAGCACGGGAACTTATTACGAACTCGCAGCTGACCAACAGTCACCCATATACAACCTAAATGCACCAAGTCTGCCAGTACGAAACCCTCCTTAATGAATAACAGAAACAGATGTATACTTAAGGGCTCGTTTTTTGTGTTTTACACAATAATAATGAGATGTATTAGACAATAATGCCAAGGAAAGTATAGCGGAAGTTATTAGGCCCATTTTATTGTAAATGACAAGAAAAGTGGGTGAAAAGATAACTTACCGTGAACAGGATCCGAACCTGCGACTTTTGAATAACGCGTTCGATGCTCTACCACTGAGCTACCGTGACAGCTATCCCCCTAGCCACTTTATTGGGTATCTTGTCAATTTAAACGTAGGATGTCAATCAGCGCTACTAGTAGCCGTGGCAGCGAGTGTGGCACACTACTTATGATCCTGATTGGCGTCACGTAACACTTGAACCTATTACTACCTGGCAGCTGACCAATAGTCCCCCGTACACAACCTGAATGCACCAAGTCTTCCAGTACGAGACCCTCGTTAATGAATAAGGGAAACAAGCGTATACTTAAGGGCTTGTTTTTTGTGTTTTACACAATACTAATGAGATGTAACAGACAATTATGCCAAGGAAAGTGTAAAGGAAGTTATTAGGCCAGTTATAGTGTTAATGAGAAGAAAAGTGGGTGAAAAGATAACTTGCCGTAGGCAGGATCCGAACCTGCGACCTTCGAATACCGCGTTCTATGCTCTACCACTGAGCTACCACGACAGCTATCCCCCAAGCCACTATATTGGGTATATATGTCAATTTATACGTGTGAGTGTCAATCAGTGCCACTAGTAGCCATGGCGGCGAGTGTGGCACATTCTTTATGAGCCTGTTTGGCGTAACGTAGCGCGTGAAGTTCTTACTAACTGGCAGCTGACCAATATTCCATTGTATAAAACCTAAATGCACCGAGTCACAAGTACGAGACCCTCGTTAATGAACAAGAAAAACAGATGTATACTTAAGGGCTCGTTTTTCGTGTTTTACACAATATAATGAGATGTGACAGACAATAAAACCAAGGAGAATATAGGGAAAGGTATTAGTTCATTTGTATTGTAATTGAGAAGAAAAGTTGGTGAAAAGATAACTTGCCGTGGGCAGGATCCGCACCTGACACGTTCCAATAACGCGTTCAATGCTCTACCACTGAGCTACCACGACAGCTATCCCCCCAGCCACTTTAAAGGGTATCTATGTCAACTTAAACGTGGGAGTGTCAATCAGCGCCAGTAGTAGCCATGGCGGTGAGTGTGGCACACTCTTTATGAGCCTGTGTGGCGTCACGTAGCGCGTGAACTTCTTACTAACTGGCAGCTGACCAATATTCCCCTGTATAAAACCTAAATGCACCATGTCTGCCAGTACGAGACCCTCGTTAATGAATAAGAGAAACAGATGTATACCTAAGGGCTCGTTCTTTGTGTTTTACACAATATTAATGAGATGTAACAGACAATATTACCAAGGAAAGTATAGGGGAAGGTATTAGGCCAATTGTAATGTAAATGAGAAGAAAAGTGGGTGAAAACATAACTTGCAGTGGGCAGTATCCAAACCTGCGACGTTCCAATAACGCGTTCGATGCTCTACTACTGAGCTACCACGACAGCTATCCGCCCAGCCACTTTAAAGGGTATCTATGTCAACTTAAACGTGGGAGTGTCAATCAGCGCCAGTAGTAGCCATGGCGGTGAGTGTGGCACACTCTTTATGAGCCTGTGTGGCGTCACGTAGCGCGTGAACTTCTTACTAACTGGCAGCTGACCAATATTCCCCTGTATAAAACCTAAATGCACCATGTCTGCCAGTACGAGACCTTTGGTAATGAATAAGGGAAACAAGTGTATATTTAAGGGCTCGTTTTTTGTGTTTTACACAATATTAATGAGATGTAACAGACAATATTGCCAAGGAAAGTATAGGGGAAGGTATTAGGCCAATTGTAATGTAAATGAGAAGAAAAGTGGGTGAAAACATAACTTGCAGTTGGCAAATTCCAAAGCTGCGACGTTCCAATAGCGCGTTCAATGCTCTACCACTGGGCTACCACGACAGCTATCCTTTCCGCCACTTTATTGGGTATCTGTGTCAATTTAAACGTGGGAGTGTCAATCAGCGCTACAAGTAGCCGTGGCAGCGAGTGTGGCACACTACTTATGAGCCTGATTGGCGTCACGTAACACGTGAACCTATTACTACCTGGCAGCTGACCAATAGTCCCCCGTACACAACCTGAATGCACCAAGTCTTCCAGTACGAGACCCTCGTTAATGAATAAGGGAAACAAGCGTATACTTAAGGGCTTGTTTTTTGTGTTTTACACAATACTAATGAGATGTAACAGACAATTATGCCAAGGAAAGTGTAAAGGAAGTTATTAGGCCAGTTATAGTGTTAATGAGAAGAAAAGTGGGTGAAAAGATAACTTGCCGTAGGCAGGATCCGAACCTGCGACCTTCGAATAACGCGTTCTATGCTCTACCACTGAGCTACCACGACAGCTATCCCCCAAGCCACTATATTGGGTATATATGTGAATTTATACGTGTGAGTGTCAATCAGTGCCACTAGTAGCCATGGCGGCGAGTGTGGCACATTCTTTATGAGCCTGCTTGGCGTAACGTAGTGCGTGAAGTTCTTACTAACTGGCAACTGACCAATATTCCATTTTATAAAACCTAAATGCACCAAGTCTGCCAGTACAAGACCTTTGTTAATGAATATGGGAAACAAGTGTATACTTGAGGGCTCGCTTTTGTGTTTTACACAGTATTATTGAAATGTAACAGACAATAAAACCAAGGAAATATAGGGGAAGGTATTAGGCCGTTTGTATTGTAAATGACAAGAAAATTGGGTGAAAAGATAACTAGCCGTGGGCAAGATCTGAACCTGTGACCTTCGAATGACGCGTTCGATGCTCTACTACTGGGCTACCACGAAAGCTATCGCCCAAGCCACATTATGGTTATCTATGTCAATTTAAACGTGGGAGTGTCAATCAGCGCCACTAGTAGCCATGGCAGCGAGTGTGGCACACTATTTATGAGCCTGTTTGGCGTCACGTAGCGCGTGAACTTCTTACTAACTTGCAGCTGACCAATATTCCCCTGTATAAAACCTAAATGCACCAAGTCTGCCAGGACGAGACCTTTGTTAATGAATAAGGGAAACAAGTGTATACTTAAAGGCTCGTTTTTGTGTTTTACACATTATTAATAAGATGTAGCAGACAATAAAACCAAGGAAAGTATAGGGAAAGGTATTAGGTCATTTGTATTGTAATTGAGAAGAAAAGTAGGTGAAAAGATAACTTGCCGTGGGCAGGATCACCACCTGACACGTTCCAATAACGCGTTCAATGCTCTACCACTGAGCTACAACGACAGCTATCCCCCAGCCACTTTATTGGTTATCTATGTCAATTTAAACTTGTGAGTGTCAGTCGGCGCCAGTAGTAGCCATGGCGGCGAGTGTGGCACACTCTTTATGAGCCTGCTTGGCGTCACGTAGCACGTGAACTTATTACGAACTGGCAGCTGAACAATAGTCCCCCTAAACAACCTAAATGCACCAAGTCTGCCAGTACGAGACCCTCGTTAATGAATAACAAAAACAGATGTATACCTAAGGGCTCGTTCTTTGTGTTTTACACAATATTAATGAGATGTAACAGACAATATTACCAAGGAAAGTATAGGGGAAGGTATTAGGCCAATTGTAATGTAAATGAGAAGAAAAGTGGGTGAAAACATAACTTGCCGTGGGCAGGATCCGCACCTGACACGTTCCAATAACGCATTCGATGCTCTATCACTGAGCTACCACGACAGCTATTCCCCCAGCCACTTTATTGGGTATCTATGTCAATTTATACGTGGAAGTGTCAATCAGCGCCACTAGCAGCCATGGCGGCGAAAGTGGCACATTCTTTATGAGCCTGTGTGGCGTCACGTAGCGCGTGAACTTCTTACTAACTGGCAGCTGACCAATATTCCCCTGTATAAAACCTAAATGCACCAAGTCTGCCAGTACGAGACCTTTGGTAATGAATAAGGAAAACGAGTGTATACTTAAGGGCTCGTTTTTCGTGTTTTACACAATAATGAAGAGATGTAACAGACAATAATGCCAAAAAAAGTGTAAAGGAAGTTATTAGGCCAGTTGTAGTGTTAATGAGAAGAAAAGTGGGTGAAAAGATAACTTGCCGTAGGCAGGATCTGAACCTGCGACCTTCGAATAACGCGTTCTATGCTCTACCACTGAGCTACCACGACAGCTATCCCCCAAGCCAATATATTGGGTATATATGTGAATTTATACGTGTGAGTGTCAATCAGTGCCACTAGTAGCCATGGCGGCGAGTGTGGCACATTCTTTATGAGCCTGCTTGGTGTAACGTAGCGCGTGAAGTTCTTACTAACTGGCAACTGACCAATATTCCATTGTATAAAACCTAAATGCACCAAGTCTGCCAGTACAAGACCTTTGTTAATGAATATGGGAAACAAGTGCATACTTGAGGGCTCGCTTTTGTGTTTTACACAGTATTATTGAAATGTAACAGACAATAAAACCAAGGAAATATAGGGGAAGGTATTAGGCCGTTTGTATTGTAAATGACAAGAAAATTGGGTGAAAAGATAACTTGCCGTGGGCAAGATCTGAACCTGTGACTTTCGAATGACGCGTTCGATGCTCTACTAATGGGCTACCACGACCGCTATCGCCCAAGCCACATTATTGGTTATCTATGTATATTTAAACGTGGGAGTGTCAATCAGTGCCACTAGTAGCCATGGCAGCGAGTGTGGCACACTATTTATGAGCCTGTGTGGCGTAACGTAGCGCGTGAACTTCTTACTAAATGGCAGCTGACCAATAGGCCCCCGTATACAACCTAAATGCACCAAGTCTGCCAGTACGAGACCCTCGTGAATGAATAGGGAAAACAAGTGTATACCAAAGAGCTCGTTTTTCGTGTTTTATACAGTATAATGAGATGTAATAGACAATAATGCCAAGGAAAGTATAGCGGAAGTTATTAGGCCAAATGTAATGTTAATGAGAAGAAACGTGGCTGAAAAGATAGCTTGCCGTGGGCAGGATACGAACATGCGACCATCGAATAACACGTTCAATGCTCTACCACTGAGCTACAACGAGAGCTATACCCAAGCCACTTTATTGAGTATCTTTGTCAAGTTAAACGTGGCAGTGTTATTCAGCGCCACTAGTAGCCATGGCGGCGAGTGTGGAACACTCTTTATCAGCCTGTTTGGCGTCACGTAGCGCGTGAACTTATAACAAACTGGCAGCTGACCAATAGTCCCCCGTATACAACCTAAATGCACCAAGTCTGCCAGTACGAGACCCTCGTTAATGAATAAGAGAAACAGATGTATAATTAAGGGCTTCATTTTCGTGTTTTACACAATAATAATGAGATGTAACAGACAATGATGCCAAGGAAAGTATAGGGGAATTTATTTGGCCAGTTGTAGTGTTAATGACAAGAAAAGTGGGTGAAAAGATAACTTGCCGTGGGCAGGATCCAAACCTGCGACCTTCGAATAACGCGTATGATGCTCTACCACTGTGCTACCACGACAGCTATCCCCCAAGCCATTTTATTGGGTATCTATGTCAAATTAAACGTGGGAGTGTCAATCAGCGCCACTAGTAGCAATGGCAGCGAGTGTGGCACACTCTTTATGAGCCTGTTCGGCGTCACGTAGCACGTGAACTTATTACTAACTAGCAGCTGACCAATAGTCCCCCGTATACAACCTAAATGCACCGAGTCACAAGTACGGGACCCTCGTTAATGAACAAGAAAAACAGATGTATACTTAAGGGCTCGTTTTTCGTGTTTTACACAATATAATGAGATGTAACAGACAATATAACCAAGGAGAGTATAGGGGAAGCTATTAGGCCATTTGTATTGTAAATGAGAAGAAACGTGGGTGAAAAGATAACTTGCCGTGGGCAGGATCCGAAACTGCGACGTTCCAATAACTCGTTCGATGCTCTGCCACTGACCAACCACGACAGCTATCCCCCCAGCCACTTTAATGGGTATCTATGTCAATTTCAACGTGGTAGTGTCAATCAGCGCCAGTATTAGCCATGGCGGCGAGTGTGGCACACTCTTTATGAGCCTGTTTGGCGTCACGTAGCACGTGAACTTATTACGAACTCGCAGCTGACCAATAGTCTCCCGTATACAACCTAAATGCACCAAGTCTGCCAGTACGAGACCTTTGTTAATGAATAAGGGAAACAAGTGTATACTTAAAGGCTTTTTTTTGTGTTTTACACAATAATAATGAGATGTAGCAAACAATAAAACCAAGGAAAGTATATGGAAAGGTATTAGGTCATTTGTATTGTAAATGAGAAGAAAAGTGGTTGAAAAGATAACTTGCCGTGGGCAGGATCCGCACCTGACACGTTCCAATAACGCGTTCAATGCTCTACCACTGAGCTACCACGACAGCTATCGCCCCAGCCACTTTATTGGGTATCTATGTCAATTTAAACTTGGGAGTGTCAGTCAGCAACGGTAGTAGCCATGGCGGCGAGTGTGGCACAATCTTTATGAGCCTGTTTGGCGTCACGTAGCACGTGAACTTATTACGAACTGGCAGCTGAACAATAGTCCCCCATATACAACCTAAATGCATAAAGTCTGCCAGTACGAGACCCTCGTTAATGAATAGGGAAAACAAGTGTATACCTAAGAGCTCGTTTTTCGTGTCTTACACAGTTAATGACATGTAATAGACAATATAGCCAAGGAAAGTATAGGGGAAGTTATTAGGCCAATTGTATTGGTAATGAGAATAAAAGTGGGTGAAAAGATAACTTCCCGTGGGCGGGATCCGAACCTGCAACCTTCGAATAACTCGTTCGATGCTCTAACACTGAGCTACAACGAGAGCTATCCCCAAGCCACTGTATTGGGTATCTTTGTCAATTTAAACGTTTCAGTGTTATTCAGCGCAACTAGTAGCCATGGCGGCGAGTGTGGCACATTCTTTTTGAGCCTGTTCGGCGTCACGTAGCACGTGAACTTATTACTAACTAGCAGCTGACCAATAGTCCCCCGTATACAACCTAAATGCACTGAGTCACAAGTACGAGACCCTCGGTAATGAACAAGAGAAACAGATGTATACTTAAGGGCTCGTTTTTTGTGTTTTACACAATATAATAAGATGTATTAGACAATTAAACCAATGAGAGTATAGGGGAAGGTATTAGGCCATTTGTATTGTAAATGAGAAGAAAAGTGGGTGAAAAGATAACTTGCCGTGGGCAGGATCCGAAACTGCGAACTTCGAATAACTTGTTCGATGCTCTACCACTGAGCTACCACGACAGCTATCCCCCCAGCCACTTTAATGGGTATCTATGTCAATTTCAACGTGGGAGTGCCAATCAGCGCCAGTAGTAGCCATGGCGGCGAGTGTGGCACACTCTTTATGAGCCTGTTTGGCGTAACGTAGCACGTGAACTTATTACGAATTGGCAGCTGAACAATAGTCTCCCATATACAACCTTAATGCACCAAGTCTGCCAGTACGAGACCCTCGTTAATGAATAAGAGTAACAGATGTATACTTAAGGGCTCGTTTTTTGTGTTTTACACAGTATGATGAGATGTAACAGACAATAATGCCAACAAAAGTATAGCGTAAGTTATTAGGCCATTTGTGATGTTAATGAGAAGAAACGTGGGTGAAAAGGTAGCTTGCCGTGGGCAGGATCCTAACATGCGACCTTCGAATAACGCGTTCAATGCTCTACCACTGAGCCACAACGAGAGCTATCCCCAAGCCACTTTATTGGGTATCTATGTCAATTTACACGTGGGAGTGTCAATCAGCGCCACTAGTAGCCATGGCAGCGAGTGTGGCACACTCTTTATGAGCCTGTTTGGCGTCACGTAGCACGTGAACTTATTACTAACTAGCAGCTCACCAATAGTTCCCCGTATACAACCTAAATGCACCAAGTCTGCCAGTACAAGACCCTCTTTAATGAATAAGAAATACAAGTGTATACTTAAGGGCTCGTTTTTTGATTTTACACAATATTATTAAGATGTAACAGACCGTAATGCCAAGGAAAGTATAGGGGAAGGTATTAGGCCAATAGTAATGTAAATGAGAAAAAAAGTGTGTGAAAAGATAACTTGCCGTGTGCAGGAATCGAACCTGCGACCATCGTATAACGCGTTCAATGATCTAGCACTGACCTATCACGGCAGCTATCCCCCAGCCACTTTTTTGGGTATCTATGTCAATATAAATGTGGGAGTTTAAATCAGCGCCACTAGTAGCAACGGCGCGAGTGTGGCACACTCTTTATGAGCCTGTTTGGCGTCACGTCGCACGTGAACCTATTACTAACTGGCAGCTGACCAATAGTCCCTCGTTTAAAACCTATATGCACCAAGTCCGCCAGTACGAGACCTTGGTTATTGAATAATGGAAACAACTGTATACTTAAGGGGGCGTTTTTGTGTTCTACACAATAGTAATGACATGTAACAGACAATAAAACCAAGGAGAGTATAGGGGAAGGTATTAGGCCATTTGTATTGTAAATGAGAAGAAAAGTGGGTGAAAAGATAACTTGCCATGGGCAAGATCCGAACCTGCGTACTTCAAACAACGCGTTCGAAGCTCTATCACTGAGCTACCACGACAGCTATCCCCTAGCCACTTTATTCGGTATCTATGTCAATTTATACGTGGGAGTGTAAATCAGCGCCAGTAGTAGCCACGGCGGCAAGTTTTGCACACTCTTTACGAGCCTGTTTGGCGTAACGTAGCACGGGAACTTATTACGAACTCGCAGCTGACCAATAGTCAACCATATACAACCTAAATGCACCTAGTCTGCCAGTACGAGACCCTCGTTAATGAATAAGAGAAGCAGATGTATACTTAAGGGCTAATTTTTGTGTTTTACACAATAATAATGAGATGTAGCAGACAATAAAACCAAGGGAAGTATAGGGGAAGTTATTAGGCCAATTGTAATGTAAATGAGAAGAAAAGTGGGTGAAAACATAACTTGCAGTAGGCAGGATCCAAACCTGCGACGTTCCAATAACGCGTTCGATGCTCTACTACTGAGCTCCCACGACAGCTATCCGCCCAGCCACTTTAATGGGTATCTATGTCAACTTAAACGTGGGAGTGTCAATCAGCGCCAGTAGTAGCCATGGCGGCGAGTGTGGCACACTCTTGATGAGCCTGTTTGGCGTCACGTAGCGCGTGAACTTCTTACTAACTGGCAGCTGACCAATATTCCCCTGTAAAAAACCTAAATGCACCAATTCTGCCAGAACGAGACCCTCGTTAATGAATAAGAGAAACAGATGTACACTTAAGGGCTCGTTTTTTGTGTTTTACACAATAATAATGAGATGTAACAGACAATAAAACCAAGGAAAGTAGAGGAAAAGGTATTAGGCCGTTTGTATTGTAAATGACAAGAAAAGTGGCTCAAAAGATAACTTGCCGTGGGCAGGATCCAAACCTGCGACGTTCCGATAACGCGTTCGATGCTCTACCACTGAGTAACCACGGCAGCTATCTCACAGCCACTTTATTGGGTATCTATGTCAATTTAAACGTGGGAGTGTAAATCAGCGCCACTAGTAGCCACGGCGGCGAGTGTGACACACTCTTTATGAGCCTGTTTGGCGTCACGTAGCACGTGAACTTATTACTAACTGGCAGCTGACCAATAGTCCCCCATATACAACCTAAATGCACCAAGTCTGCCAGTACGAGACCCTCGTTAATGAATAAGGAAAACAAATGTATACCTAAGGGCTTGTTTTTCGTGTTTTACACAATAATATAGAGATGTAACAGACAATAATGCCAAGGAAAGTATAGGGGAAGTTAATAGGCCAATTGTAATGTAAATGAGAAGAATAGTGGGTGAAAACATAACTTGCCTGGGCAGGATCCGAACCTGTGACCTTCGAACAACGCATTCGATGCTCCATCACTGAGCTACCACGACAGCTATCCCCTAGCCACTCTATTCGGTATCTATGTCCATTTATACGTGAGAGTGTCAATCAGCGCCACTAGTAACCATGGCGGCGAAAGTGGCACACTCTTTATGAGCCTGTTTGGCGTAACGTAGCACGTGAACTTCTTACTAACTGGCAGCTGACCAATATTCCCCTGTATACTACCTAATTGCACCAAGTCTGCCAGTACGAGACCTTTGTTGATGAATAAGGGAAACAAGTGTATACTTAAGGGCTCGTTTTTGTGTTTTACACAATAATATTGACTTGTAACAGACAATAAAACCAAGGAGAGTATAGGGCAATTTATTTGGCCAGTTGTAGTGGTAATGAGAAGAAAATTGGGTAAAAAGATAACTTGCCGTGGGCAGGATCCGAACCTGCGACGTTCCAATAACGCGTTCAATACTCTACCACTGAGTTTCCACGACAGCTATGCCCCCAGCCACTTTCTTGGGCATCTATGTCAATTTAAACGTGGGAGTGTCAATCAGCGCCAGTATTAGCCATAGCGGCGAGTGTGGCACACTCTTTATGAGCGTGTTTGGCGTCACGTAGCACGTGAACTTATTGCGAACTCGCAGCTGAACAATAGTCCTCCACATACAACCTAAATGCACCAATTCTGCCAGAACGAGACCCTCGTAATGAATAAGAGAAACAGATGTAAACTTAAGGGCTCGTTTTTTGTGTTTTACACAATAATAATGAGATGTAACAGACAATATTGCCAAGGAAAGTATAGGGGAAGTTATTAGGCCAATGGTAATGTTAATGAGAAGAAATGTGGGTGAAACGATAACTTGCCGTGGACAGGATCCGAAACTGCGACGTTCCAATAACTCGTTCGATGCTCTACCATTGAGCTACCACGACAGCTATCCCCTAGCCACTCTATTCGGTATCTATGTCAATTTATACGTGGGAGTGTCAATCAGCGCCACTAGTAGCCATGGCAGCGAGTGTGGCACACTCTTTATGAGCCTGTTTGGCGTCACGTAGCACGTGAACCTATTACTAACTAGCAGCTCACCAATAGTCTCCCGTATACAACCTAAATGCACCAAGTCTGCCAGTACAAGACCCTCTTTAATGAATAAGAAATACAAGTGTATACTTAAGGGCTCGTTTTTCGTTTGTTACACAATAATAATAAGATGTAACAGACCGTAATGCCAAGGAAAGTATAGGGGAAGTTATTAGGCCAATAGTAATGTAAATGAGAAAAAAAGTCTGTGAAAAGATAACTTGCCGTGTTCAGGATTCGAACCTGCGACCATCGTATAACGCGTTCGATGCTCTAGCACTGACCTATCACGGCAGCTATCCCCAAGCCACTTTTTTGGGTATCTATGTCAGTTTAAACGTGGGAGTGTAAATCAGTGCCACTAGTAGCCACGGCGGCGAGTGTGGCACACTCTTTATGAGCCTGTTTGGCGTCACGTAGCACGTGAACCTATTACTAACTGGCAGCTGACCAATAGTCCCTTGTATAAAACCTATATGCACCAAGTCTGCCAGTACGAGAGCTTGGTTCATGAATACTGGAAACAAGTGTATACTTAAGGGCTCATTTTTGTGTTTTTCACAATTTATTGATATGTATTAGACAATGACGCCAAGGAAAGTAAAGGAGAAGTTATTAGGCCAATTGTATAGGTAATGAGAATAAAAGTGGGTGAAAAGATAACTTGCCTTGTGCTGGATACGAAACTGCGACGTTCCAATAACTCGTTCTATGCTCTACCACTGAGCTACCACGACAGCTATCCCCCCAGCCACTTTAATGGGTATCTCTGTCAATTTAAACTTGGGAGTGTCAATCAGCGCCAGTAGTAGCCATGGCGGCGAGTGTGGCACAGTCGTGATGAGCCTGTTTGGCGTCACGTAGCGCGTGAACTTCTTACTAACTGGCAGCTGACCAATATTTCCCTGTAAAAAACCTAAATGCACCAAGTCTGCATGTACGAGACCTTTGTTAATGAATAAGGGAAACAAGTGTATACCTAAAGGCTCGTTTTTGTGTTTTACACAATAATAATGAGATTTAGCAGACAATAAAACCAAGAAAAGTAGAGGAAAAGGTATTAGGTCATTTGTATTGTAAATGAGAAGAAAAGTGGGTGAAAAGATAACTTGCCGTGGACAGGATCCGCACCTGACGTTCCAATAACGCGTTCAATGCTCTACCACTGAGCTACCACGACAGCTATCCCCCCTGCCACTTTATTGGGTATCTATGTCAAATTAAACGTTGGAGTGTCAGTCAGCAGCAGTAGTAGCCATGGCGGCGAGTGTGGCACACCCTTTATGAGCCTGTTTGGCGTCACGTAGCACGTGAACTTATTACTAACTAGCAGCTGACCAATAGTCCCCCGTATACAACCTAAAGCACCAAGTCTGCCAGTACAAGACCCTCTTTAATGAATAAGGAAAACAAGTGTATACTTAAGGGCTCGTTTTTCGTTTTTTACACAATATTAATACGATGTAACAGACCGTAATGCCAAGGAAAGTATAGGGGAAGGTATTAGGCCATTTGTATTGTAAATGAGAAGAAAAGTGGGTGAAAAGATAACTTGCCGTGGGCAAGATCTCAACCTGCGACCTTCAAATGACGCGTTCAATGCTCTACTAGTGAGCTACCACGACAGCTATCCCCCAAGCCACATTATTCGGTATCTATGTCAATTTAAACGTGGGAGTGTCAATCAGCGCCAGTAGTAGCCATAGCGGCGAGTGTGGCACACTCTTTATGAGCCTGTTTGGCGTAACGTAGCACGTGAACTTATTACGAACTGGCAGCTGAACAATAGTCTCCCATATACAACCTTAATGCACCAAGTCTGCCAGTACGAGACCCTCGTTAATGAATAAGAGTAACAGATGTATACTTAAGGGCTCGTTTTTTGTGTTTTACACAGTATGATGAGATGTAACAGACAATAATGCCAACAAAAGTATAGCGGAAGTTATTAGGCCATTTGTGATGTTAATGAGAAGAAACGTGGGTGAAAAGGTAGCTTGCCGTGGGCAGGATCCGAACATGCGACCTTCGAATAACGCGTTCAATGCTCTACCACTGAGCCACAACGTGAGCTATCCCCAAGCCACTTTATTGGGTATCTATGTCAATTTACACGTGGGAGTGTCAATCAGCGCCACTAGTAGCCATGGCAGCGAGTGTGGCACACACTTTATGAGCCTGTTTGGCGTCACGTAGCACGTGAACTTATTACTAACTAGCAGCTCACCAATAGTCCCCCGTATACAACCTAAATGCACCAAGTCTGCCAGTACAAGACCCTCTTTAATGAATAAGAAATACAAGTGTATACTTAAGGGCTCGTTTTTTGATTTTACACAATATTATTAAGATGTAACAGACCGTAATGCCAAGGAGAGTATAGGGGAAGGTATTAGGCCAATAGTAATGTAAATGAGAAAAAAAGTGTGTGAAAAGATAACTTGCCGTGTGCAGGAATCGAACCTGCGACCATCGTATAACGCGTTCGATGCTCTAGCACTGACCTATCACGGCAGCTACTCCCAGCCACTTTTTTGGGTATCTATGTCAATTTAAACGTGGGAGTGTAAATCAGCGCCACTAGTAGCCACGGCAGCGAGTGTGGCACACTCTTTATAAGCCTGTTTGGCGTCACGTAGCACGTGAACCTATTACTATCTGGCAGATGACCAATAGTCCCTCGTATAAAACCTATATGCACCAAGTCTGCCAGTACGAGACCTTGGTTAATGAATAATGGAAAGAACTGTATACTTAAGGGCGCGTTTTTGTGTTCTACACAATAGTAATGACATGTAACAGACAATAAAACCAAGGAGAGTATAGGGGAAGGTATTAGGTCATTTGTATTGTAAATGAGAAGAAAAGTGGGTGAAAAGATAACTTGCCATGGACAGGATCCGCACCTGCAACGTTCCAATAACGCGTTCAATGCTCTACCACTGAGCTACCACGACAGCTATCCCCCCTGCCACTTTATTGGGTATCTCTGTCAATTTAAACGTTGGAGTGTCAGACAGCACCAGTAGTAGCCATGGCGGCGAGTGTGGCACACGCTTTATGAGCCTGTTTGGCGTCACGTAGCAGGTGAACTTATTACTAACTAGCAGCTGACCAATAGTCCCCCGTATACAACCTAAAGCACCAAGTCTGCCAGTACAAGACCCTCTTTATTGAATAAAGAAAACAAGTGTATACTTAAGGGCTCGTTTTTCGTTTTTTACACAATATTAATACGATGTAACAGACCGTAATGCCAAGGAAAGTATAGGGGAAGGTATTAGGCCATTTGTATTGTAAATGAGAAGAAAAGTGGGTGAAAAGATAACTTGCCGTGGGCAAGATCTGAACCGGCGACCTTCGATAGACGCGTTCGATGCTCTACTAGTGAGCTACCACGACAGCTATCCCCCAAGCCACATTATTGGGTATCTATGTCAATTAATACGTGGAAGTGTCAATAAGGGCCACTAGTAGCCATGGCAGCGAGTGTGGCACGCTATTTATGAGCCTGTTTGGCGTAACGTAGCACGTGAACTTATTACGAACTGGCAGCTGAACAATAGTCTCCCATATACAACCTAAATGCACCAAGTCTGCCAGTACGAGACCCTCGTTAATGAATAAGAGAAACAGATGTATACTTAAGGGCTCGTTTTTTGTGTTTTACACAGTATGATGAGATGTAACAGACAATTATGCCAACGAAAGTATAGCGGAAGTTATTAGGCCATTTGTGATGTTAATGAGAAGAAACGTGGGTGAAAAGATAGCTTGCCGTGGGCAGTATCCGAACATGCGACCTTCGAATAACGCGTTCAATGCTCTACCACTGAGCTACAACGAGAGCTATCTCCAAGCCACTTTATTGGGTATCTATGTCAATTTACACGTGGGAGTGTCTATCAGCGCCACTAGTAGCCATGGCAGCGAGTGTGGCACACTCTTTATGAGCCTGTTTGGCGTCACGTAGCACGTTAACTTATTACTAACTAGCAGCTCACCAATAGTCCCCCGTATACAACCTAAATGCACCAAGTCTGCCAGTACAAGACCCTCTTTAATGAATAAGAAATACAAGTGTATACTTAAGGGCTCGTTTTTCGTTTTTTACACAATATTAATAAGATGTAACAGACCGTAATGCCAAGGAAAGTATAGGGGAAGTTATTAGGCCAATAGTAATGTAAATGAGAAAAAAAGTGTGTGAAAAGATAACTTGCCGTGTGCAGGAATCGAACCTGCGACCATCGTATAACGCGTTCAATGATCTAGCACTGACCTATCACGGCAGCTATCCCCCAGCCACTTTTTTGGGTATCTATGTCAATATAAACTTGGGAGTGTAAATCAGCGCCACTAGTAGCCACGGCGGCGAGTGTGACACACTCTTTATGAGCCTGTTTGGCGTCACGTAGCACGTGAACTTATTACTAACTGGCAGCTGACCAATAGTCCCCCGTATACAACTAAATGCACCAAGTCTGCCAGTACGAGAGCCTCATTAATGAATAAGGGAAAGAAGTGTATACTTAAGGGCTCGCTTTTGTGTTTTACACAGTATTATTGAAATGTAACAGACAATAAAACCAAGGAAAGTATTGGGGAAGGTATTAGGCCGTTTGTATTGTAAATGACAAGAAAAGTGGCTCAAAAGATAACTTGCCGTGGGCAGGATCCGAACCTGCGACGTTCCGATAACGCGTTCGATGCTCTACCACTGAGTAACCACGACAGCTATCCCCACAGCCACTTTATTGGGTATCTATGTCAATTTAAACGTGAGAGTGTCAATCAGCGCCACTAGTAACCATGGCGGCGAAAGTGGCACACTCTTTATGAGCCTGTTTGGCGTAACGTAGCACGTGAACTTCTTACTAACTGGCAGCTGACCAATATTCCCCTGTATACTACCTAATTGCACCAAGTCTGCCAGTACGAGACCTTTGTTGATGAATAAGGGAAACAAGTGTATACTTAAGGGCTCGTTTTTGTGTTTTACACAATAATATTGACTTGTAACAGACAATAAAACCAAGGAGAGTATAGGGCAATTTATTTGGCCAGTCGTAGTGGTAATGAGAAGAAAATTGGGTAAAAAGATAACTTGCCGTGGGCAGGATCCGAACCTGAGACCTTCAAGTAACACGTTCGATGCTCTACCACTGAGCTACCACGACAGCTATCCCCCAAGCCAATTTATTGGGTATCTATGTCAATTTACACGTGGGAGTGTGAATCAGCGCCACTAGTAGCCATGGCAGCGAGTGTGGCACACTCTTTATGAGCCTGTTTGGCGTCACGTAGCACGTGAACCTATTACTAACTGGCAGCTGACCAATAGTCCCACGTATAAAACCTAAATGCACCACGTCTGCCAGTACGAGACCTTTGTTAATGAATAATGGAAACAAGTGTATACTTAAGGGCTCGTTTTTCGTTTTTTACACAATATTAATAAGATGTAACAGACCGTAATGCCAAGAAAAGTATAGGGGAAGTTATTAGGCCAATAGTAATGTGAATGAGACAAAAAGTCTGTGAAAAGATAACTTGCCGTGTGCAGGATTCGAACCTGCGACCATCGTATAACGCGTTCGATGCTCTAGCACTGACCTATCATGGCAGCTATCCCCCAGCCTCTTTTTTGGGTATCTATGTCAACTTAAACGTGGGAGTGTAAATCAACGCCACTAGTAGCCACGGCAGCGAGTGTGGCACACTCTTTATGAGCCTGTTTGGCGTCACGAAGCCCGTGAACCTATTACTAACTGGCAGCTGACCAATAGTCCCTTGTATAAAACCTATATGCACCAAGTCTGCCAGTACGAGAGCTTGGTTAATGAATAATGGAAACAAGTGTATACTTAAGGGCTCATTTTGTGTTTTACACAATTTATTGAGATGTATTAGACAATAATGCCAAGGAAATTATAGGGGATGTTATTAGGCCAATTGTATTGGTATTGAGAATAAAAGTGGGTGAAAAGATAACTTGCCTTGTGCTGAATACAAAACTGCGACGCTCCAATAACTCGTTCGATGCTCTACCACTGAGCTAACACGACAGCTATCCCCCCAGCCACTTTAATGGGTATCTATGTCAATTTAAACTTGGGAGTGTCAATCAGCGCAAGTAGTAGCCATTGCGGCGAGTGTGGCAAACTCTTTATGAGCCTGTTTGGCGTCACGTAGCGCGTGAACTTCTTACTAACTGGAAGCTCACCAATATTCCACTGTATAAAACCTAAATGCACCAAGTCTGCCAGTACGAGACCTTTGTTAATGAATAAGGGAAACAAGTGTATACTTACAGGCTCGTTTTTTGTGTTACACAATAATAATGAGATGTAGCAGACAATAAAACCAAGGGAAGTATAGGGGAAGTTATTAGGCCAATTGTAATGTAAATGAGAAGAAAAGTGGGTGAAAACATAACTTGCAGTGGGCAGGATCCAAACTTGCGACGTTCCAATAGCGCGTTCGATGCTCTACTACTGAGCTACCACGACAGCTATCCGCCCAGCCACTTTAATGGGTATCTATGTCAACTTAAACGTGGGATTGTCAATCAGCGCCAGTAGTATCCATGGCGGCGAGTGTGGCACACTCTTTATGCGCCTGTTTGACCTCACGTAGCACGTGAACTTATTACGAACTGGCAGCTGACCAATAGTCCACCGTATACAACCTAAATGCACCAATTCTGCCAGAACGAGACCCTCGTTAATGAATAAGAGAAACAGATGTATACTTAAGGGCTCGCTTTTGTGTTTTACACAGTATTATTGAAATGTAACAAACAATAAAACCAAGGAAAGTATAGGGGAAGGTATTAGGCCGTTTGTATTGTAAATGACAAGAAAAGTTGCTCAAAAGATAACTTGCCGTGGGCAGGAACCGAACCTGCGACGTTCCGATAACGCGTTCGATGCTCTACCACTGAGTAACCACGACAGCTATCCCCACAGCCACTTTATTGGGTATCTATGTCAATTTAAACGTGGGAGTGTAAATCAGCGCCACTAGTAGCCACGGCGGCGAGGGTGACACACTCTTTATGAGCCTGTTTGGCGTCACGTAGCACGTGAACTTATTACTAACTGGCAGCTGACCAATAGTCCCCCGTATACAACCTAAATGCCCCAAGTCTGCCAGTACAAGACCCTCTTTAATGAATAAGGAAAACAAGTGTATATTCAAGGGCTCGTTCTTCGTTTTTTACACAATCATAATGAAATGTAACAGACCGTAATGCCAAGGAAAGTATAGGGTAAGTTATTAGGCCAATAGTAATGTAAATGAGAAAAAATGTGGGTGAAAAGATAACTTGCCGTGGGCAGGATCCGAACCTGCGTTCTTCGAATACGCGTTCGATGCTCTACCACTGACCTACCACGGCAGCTATCCCCCCAGCTACTTTTTTGGGTATCTATGTCAATTTAAACGTGGGAGTGTAAATCAGCGCCACTAGTAGCCACGGCGGCGAGTGTGGCACACTCTTTATGAGCCTGTTTGGCGTCACGTAGCACGTGAACCTATTACTAACTGGCAGCTGACCAATAGTCCCTCGTATAAAACCTAAATGCACCAAGTCTGCCAGTACAAGACCCTCGGTAATGAATAAGGAAAACAAGTGTATACCTAAGGGCTTGTTTTTCGTGTTTTACACAATAATATAGAGATGTAACAGACAATAAAGCCAAGGAAAGTATAGGGGAAGGTATTAGGCCAATTGTAATGTAAATGAGTAGAAAAGTGGGTAAAAACATAACTTGCCTGCGCAGCATCCAAACCTGCGACCTTCGAATAACGCATTCGATGCTCTATCACTGAGCTACCACCACAGCTATTCCCCCAGCCAATTTATTGGGTATCTATGTCAATTTATACGTGGGAGTGTCAATTACCGCCACTAGTAGCCATGGCGGCGAAAGTGGCACAATCTTTATGAGCCTGTTTGGCGCAACGTAGCACGTAAACTTCTTACTAACTGGCAGCTGACCAATATTCTCTTGTATACTACCTAATTGCACCAAGTCTGCCAGTACGAGACCTTTGTTAATGAATAAGGGAAACAAGTGTATACTTAAGGGCTCGTTTTTGTGTTATACACAATAATAATGAGATGCAACAGACAATAAAACCAAGGAGAGTATAGGGTAAGGTATTAGGCCATTTGTATTGTAAATGAGAAGAAAAGTGGGTGAAAAGATAACTTACCGTGGTGAGGATACAAACCTGCTACCTTCGAATAACGCGTTCGATGCTCTATCACTGAGCTACCACGACAGCTATTCCCCCAGCCATTTTATTGGGTATCTATGTCAATTTAAACGTGGGAGTGTCAATCAGCGCCACTAGTAGCCATGGCAGCGAGTGTGGCACACCCTTTCTGAGCCTGTTTGGCGTCACGTAGCACGCGAACATATTACTAACTGGCAGCTTACCAATAGTCCCCCATATACAACCTAAGTGCACCAAGTCTGCAAGTACGAGACCCTCGTTAATGAATATGAGAAACAGATGTATACTTAAGGGCTCGTTTTTTGTGTTTTACACAATAATAATGAGATGTAACAGACAATAATGCCAAGGAAAGTATAGGGCAATTTATTTGGCCAGTCGTAGTGTTGATGAGAAGAAAATTGGGTGAAAAGATAACTTGCCGTGGGCAGCATCCGAGCCTACGACCTTCGAATAACACGTTCGATGCTCTACCACTGACCTACCACGGCAGCTATCCCCCCAGCTACTTTTTTGGTTATTTATGTCAATTTAAACGTGGGAGTGTAAATCAGCGCCACTAACAGCCACGGCGGCGAGTGTGGCACACTCTTTATGCGCCTGTTTGGCGTCACGTAGCACGTGAACCCATTACTAACTGGCAGCTGACCAATAGTCCCTCGTATAAAACCTAAATGTACCAAGTCTGCCAGTACGAGACCTTTGTTAATAAATAATGGAAACAAGTGTATACTTAAGGGCTTGTTTTTGTGTTTTACACAATAGTAATGACATGTAACAGACAATAAAACCAAGAAGAGTATAGGGGAAGGTATTAGGCCATTTGTATTGTAAATGAGAAAAAAAGTGGGTGAAAAGATAACTTGCCGTGGGCAGGATCCGAACCTGCGACGTTCCAATAACACGTTCAATACTCTACCACTGAGTTTCCACGACAGCTATGCCCCCAGCCACTTTATTGGGTATCTATGTCAATTTAAACGTGGGAGTGTCAATCAGCGCCAGTAGTAGCCATAGCGGCGAGTGTGGCGCACTCTTTATGAGCCTGTTTGGCGTCACGTAGCACGTGAACTTATTACGAACTCGCAGCTGAACAATAGTCCTCCATATACAACCTAAATGCACCAATTCTGCCAGAACGAGACCCTCGTTAATGAATAAGAGAAACAGATGTACACTTAAGGGCTCGTTTTTTGTGTTTTACACAATAATAATGAGATGTAACAGACAATATTGCAAAAGAAAGTATAGAGGAAGTTATTAGGCTAATGGTAATGTTAATGAGAAGAAAAGTGGGTGAAAAGATAACTTGCCGTGGGCAGGATCCGAACCTGTTACCTTCGAATACCGCGTTCAATGCTCTATTACTGAGCTACTATCACAGCTATCACCCCAGCCACTTTATTGGGTATCTATGTCAATTTAAACGTGGGAGTGTCAATCAGCGCCACTAGTAGCCATTGCAGCGAGTGTGGCACACTCTTATGAGCCTGTTTGGCGTCACGTAGCACGCGAACTTATTACTAACTAGAAGCTGACCAATAGTCCCCCGTATACAACTAAATGCACCAAGTCTGCCAGTACGAGAGCCTCATTAATGAATAAGGGAAAGAAGTGTATACTTAAGGGCTCGCTTTTGTGTTTTACACAGTATTATTGAAATGTAACAGACAATAAAACCAAGGAAAGTATTGGGGAAGGTATTAGGCCGTTTGTATTGTAAATGACAAGAAAAGTGGCTCAAAAGATAACTTGCCGTGGGCAGGATCCGAACCTGCGACGTTCCGATAACGCGTTCGATGCTCTACCACTGAGTAACCACGACAGCTATCCCCACAGCCACTTTATTGGGTATCTATGTCAATTTAAACGTGGGAGTGTAAATCAGCGCCACCAGTAGCCACGGCGGCGAGTGTGACACACTCTTTATGAGCCTGTTTGGCGTCACGTAGCACGTGAACTTATTACTAACTGGCAGCTGACCAATAGTCCCCCGTATACAACCTAAAGCGCCGAGTCTGCCCGTACGAGACCCTCGTTAATGAATAAGGACAACAAGTGTATACCTAACGGCTTGTTTTTCGTGTTTTACACAATAATATAGAGATGTAACAGACAATAATGCCAAGGAAAGTATAGGGGAAGTTAATAGGCCAATTGTAATGTAAATGAGAAGAATAGTGAGTGAACACATAACTTGCCTGGGAAGGATCCAAACCTGTGACCTTCGAACAACGCATTCGATGCTACATCACTGAGCTACCACGACAGCTATCCCCTAGCCACTCTATTCGGTATCTATGTCAATTTATACGTGGGAGTGTCAATCAGCGCCACTAGTAGCCATGGCGGCGAAAGTGGCACACTCTTTATGAGCCTGTTTGGCGTAACGTAGCACGTGAACTTCTTACTAACTGGCAGCTGACCAATATTCCCCTGTATACTACCTAAATGCACCAAGTCTGCCAGTACGAGACCTTTGTTGATGAATAAGGGAAACAAGTGTGTACTTAAGGGCTCGTTTTTGTGTTTTACACAATAATATTGACATGTAACAGACAATAAAACCAAGGAGAGTTTCGGGCAATTTATTTGGCCAGTCGTAGTGTTAATGAGAAGAAAAGTGGGTGAAAACATAACTTGCCTGGGCAGCATCCAAACCTGCGACCTTCGAATAACGCATTCGATGCTCTATCACTGAGCTACCACGACAGCTATTCCCCCAGCCACTTTATTGGGTATCTATGTCAATTTATACGTGGGAGTATCAATTACCGCCAATAGTAGCCATGGCGTCGAAAGTGGCACAATCTTTATGAGCCTGTTTGGCGTAACGTAGCGCGTGAACTTCTTACTAACTGGCAGCTGACCAATATTCTCCTGTATACTACCTAATTGCACCAAGTCTGCCAGTACGAGACCTTTGTTAATGAATAGGGGAAACAAGTGTATACTTAAGGGCTCGTTTTTGTGTTATACACAATAATAATGAGATGCAACAGACAATAAAACCAAGGAGAGTATAGGGGAAGGTATTAGGCCATGTGTATTGTAATTGAGAAGAAAAGTGGGTGAAAAGATAACTTGCCGTGGTCAGGATCCGAACCTGCTACCTTCGAATAACGCGTTCGATGCTCTATGAATGAGCTACCACGACAGCTATCCCCCCAGCCACTTTATTGGGTATCTATGTCAATTTAAACGTGGGAGTGTCAATCAGCGCCACTAGTATTTTTATTTATTTTATTTATTTATACAAATACCCTAAGGGCCCAAAGAGGGCATTACATAGGGGGGGATGCAAGTGAGTTTACAAAAACAAGGTGTGTACATGTAATGGTAAAAAATGCACACAAAAACCATGAAATACTTTAGGTGACATTATAAAAATAGAGCACAATGCGAAGTGGTAACGAGAAAGTTTGGGACAAAAATACACAAGGCAAATACAACAGTAGTGACAAGTTCACAAGATATGCGAATATATTGGGCTAAGGAGGGTTTCCATCGAAAAACACTGTTAGAGCAGCTTGAAATAGAGTTGATTCTGTAAGCGACACTAGAGATGAGGGCAAGGAATTCCATTCTGTAATTGATAACACTAGCGGCGAATTTTGATACAAGTTCGTTCGTGCAAATATTGGTTTTATTTTATGAACATGGTCTCGCCGAGTAGATACATTGGGAGCAGGCAGAAGGTTAGCTCGAGCAAATGTGGAGTTTCCATGATGAAGATTATGAAAAAACACCAGACGTGCAAATTTTCTGCGTGAGCCAAGACTGACAAGATTTAGCCTTTTCTTCAAGGCAGATACACTTACGTAGTGAGAATATGAAGACATGATAAATCGGGCTGCTTTATTTTGAACTGATTCGAGTAGATTGGACAAGTAAGCGTGATGAGGGTGCCAAATTATAGAGGCATATTCCAAAGAAGGCCTTATGAGTGAGATATACGCACGAAGCCTCGTATCAGTGTTTGCGACATGTAGGCGTCGTTTAAGGTATCCTAGTTTTTTGCATGCTTTGGAGGTGACGTGTTCAATGTGCGCATTCCAGTTTAAGTTTGACGTAAAAAGTACACCAAGGTATTTAATCGAGGATACTGAGCCAATGTTAGCACCACGTATTTTATATTGATTAGCGTTCTGGCGAATAGTTGAAGCGAATTGCACGTGTTTAGTCTTTGAAATATTGATTTCCATTTGCCATATGTTGCACCATTCTGTTAGCCTATTTAGGTCTAATTGTAGAGAAATGACGTCACTGTTGCTGGTTATGGGTTTGTAAATGACGCAATCGTCTGCGAAAAGGCGTATTTGAGATGCGAGATTAACGGCTATGTCATTTATGTATATCAAAAATAATAATGGGCCAAGGACGGAGCCTTGGGGAACTCCCGAGATGACGTCAGCACGGGTAGAAAAGCAATCTTGCAAACTGATTACCTGAAATCTATTACTAAGGAATTCTTCAATCCATCGCGTACAGTTGTAATCAAGTTGTAAATTTCTGATTTTAAGTTTGAGGCGATTGTGAGGCACGCGATCAAATGCTTTAGAAAAGTCAATGAAGATGGCGTCTATGTAAAGTTGATTGTGTATTGAAGTGTGAATATCTGTGACGAGTTCGAACAGTTGAGTTTGACATGAGCGATGTTGACGGAATCCATGTTGGTTATCAAGAAGCAAGTTGTTTTGGTTGAGGTAAGTTATAATGTGGGTATACAAAACATGCTCAAGCAGTTTGCAGGAGATGCATGTTAGAGAAATTGGTCTGTAGTTGGTGGGATCTGTGGAGTCACCTGATTTAAAAACTGGAATCACTAAGGCAGATTTCCAATCTTCTGGTACGCATCCTGTATCCAGCGATTGTTGAAATATTAAAGATAGCAATAAAGACGAGTATTGGGACGTAAATTTTAGAAGTTTGGCGCTTATACCATCCGGACCGGGGCTGGTTTTATTAGGGAGCCTGTCAATGGCACGAGATATGCCATTTTGTGATATTACGATGGGCAAGAAAGGGTACTGGATGAGCGGTTGATGAGATATATGAGCATCATGAAGTGCGTGTTCCCTAGTAAAAACGTCGGAAAAACATTTACGAAACTTGTTTGCGCTATCTATAATGCTCAAAGTCACGCCATTTTCAGTAAGTAAGGGAGCTGCATGATTATGTTTGGGGTTTACAACTTGCCAAAACTTTTTTGGGTCAGTTTTCAGCATATTTGGAAGGATAGAGTTGAAGAATTCGTTTTTGGCGTTAGCAATAGCTGTTTCTGTAAGACGTGATATGTTCTTGTAGTTTTCCCAGTCTGCTTGAGTCTTTGTCCGAGAAAACTTTCTGAAAGCTCTTTTTTTCTTGTTTATGCATTTTTTTACATCGTGGTTAAACCAGGGGTCGTTCGGCCTTGAGGTGATGGTTATCTTAGGTATACAGTTAGCTTCAACTTCCTTCAGTCTGTCTCGAAACAAACACCAATTGTCATTTGCAGATCTATTTTGGAATTCATTTGAAAAGTCTGCGGCAAATGGTGCTAAAATGGCCATCATTTTTTCAGTATTAGCGCGAGCGTAACTGAGAATACACTTCTTCATTTTCTTTTGTACGGTGGATTTCAGTGCAAACGAGCAGTGTACGACATTATGGTCACTTATTGGATCAAGCACTCGGACTTCACTGAATTCAGGATGATTTGTCAAGATTAAGTCTAAGATATGATTGCCTCGTGTTGGTTTTTGTACAACTTGAGATAAATGATGAAAATGCAGAGTATGCAAGAAATTAACACATTCAGATCTATTGCTGTTTTCTTTCAGAGAAGAGTTTGACCAGTCGATATAAGGGTAGTTAAAGTCTCCCCCTACTATCAAAATGCATTTCGGATATTGAGAAAAAATATGTTCAATGGCGGTATTAAATAAGTGTACAAAGTCTGACCGATTGTCAGGCGGGCGATAGCATGCAACAATCACACACTGCGCATGACCAATACGCGCGGTAATCGCAACTAGTTCTAGGGGAGTATCGACAATCAAAAGTGAAGGATTATAATCTCCTCTGATAGCAATGATAACTCCGCCTCCTCGAGAATTTTCCCTGTCTTTGCGAAATATCTTAAAAGACGGGTGCAGAGCTAGTTCACTGTCCGCGACGTCGCTGGATAGCCAGGTTTCAGTACCAATTATAACATCAGCAGAGCAAGTATGCATCAGTGCCTTTAAACTGTCTAGTTTGTGATACAGGCTGCGGAAGTTGGCCAAAAGTAACGAGACAGTATTTGAAGATACAGCTTTGGATTTTTCTGCAAGTTTTTGTCAAGTACGCGATGACTGGTTGCGTGTAGGAACTTCTACGATGTTATCTTTGACAGGGTCATATCGGTAGATGGAGCCTTTCAAGTGCAGAGAGTTATAACGTATAGAAAATGGTTCTGTTCCTTCACGATTACTCCTGGCATATTCACGCAATTTTCTGCGAGCCAACTGAACTTTGGGAGAAAAATCTTCTTCTATCCATACCTTCGGGAAATCGAGGTTTTTCAGTTTGGGGGCGTTCCGTAAAACTTCTGTTTTGGTTTTGAAATTGAGGAACTTAATGATGATAGGCCTATGAAAGCCAGGACGGCGCTGACCAATACGATGAGCGCGTTCGATGTCGCCAACGTTAATCTTCAAGTGGGTAGAACAGAAATCTTTCACGATGGTTTCGGATTCGGCATATCCCTCCTGACCATTTTCAGGTATGCCTTTAATTATTAGGTTGTTACGCCTCATTCTGTTACTGATATCGTCTACGACATCAATGAGCTCATCATTAGTTTTTCTTATGTTAGCCTTAACTTCATGAACGGATGTCCTGACTGCGTCAAAGTGATCCTGTATTTCTTGTACACTACTAATTTTGCTTTCAATAGCGGTGATCCGGGTGTTTAGATTAGCAACTTGTTCTTTCACATCGTTTATGTCTGTCGCGACTTCTTCACGAAACTCCCTAAGGAAGACTAGGACGTCGTCAATCTTGGGACCTGGATTGGTTTCAACGTCTCCCGCTTGGAGCAGTAGCAAGGCGAAGCATACTGATAGTAATCCTAGCGAAGGTCTAGGGCAAAGAGCGAGGATGAAGTGCGAACTGTCACTGAAGGGAACGACACTGCTGTACCGGGGCTTATGGCGCACAGAGAACAGACCAATGCGTGCCCGGTGAGTGCACAGATCAACACCCATTTGAACAACAATCAAAGTACAGGAAGGGGGATAAGCAGCCACAAACAATTGCACTTAGCTAAGTCACAATAACAAGCACAAAATTCCTACCTATGATAGAAAAGTGCACAACTTAGCACATGCTGCGTGTGGCCGCAAATCCCGATGAATTCCCGTTGAGGCGATGCTTTTATAGGCGTAGGTGGCACTGTTTCTGATGGCGCAGGCGCAGACTCCGTGAGGTTATCTCCGCAGTCAGCAGGTTCTTTACGTCATGCAGATGCGCGGAAGAAGTTGATGACGGACGGCCAGGCAGCGTACAGCGGCAAGCACGAGTCAACCTATGATAGAAAAGTGCACAACTTAGCACATGCTGCGTGTGGCCGCAAATCCCGATGAATTCCCGTTGAGGCGATGCTTTTATAGGCGTAGGTGGCACTGTTTCTGATGGCGCAGGCGCAGACTCCGTGAGGTTATCTCCGCAGTCAGCAGGTTCTTTACGTCATGCAGATGCGCGGAAGAAGTTGATGACGGACGGCCAGGCAGCGTACAGCGGCAAGCACGAGTCAACCTATGATAGAAAAGTGCACAACTTAGCACATGCTGCGTGTGGCCGCAAATCCCCTCGCTGCCATGGCAAGTAGCCATGGCAGCGAGTGTGGCACACCCTTTCTGAGCCTGTTTGGCGTCACGTAGCACGTGAACTTATTACTAACTAGAAGCTGACCAATAGTCCCCCGTATACAACTAAATGTACCAAGTCTGCCAGTACGAGACCTTTGTTAATGACTAAGGGAAATAAGTGTATACTTAAGGGCTCGCTTTTGTGTTTTACACAATAATAATGAGATGTAACAGACAATAAAACCAAGGAGAGTTTAGGGGAAGGTGTTATGCCATTTGTATTGTAAATGAGAAGAAAAGTGGGTGAAACGATAACTTGCCCTGGGCAGGATCCGAACCTGCGACCTTCGAATACGCGTTCGATGCTCTACCACTGACCTACCACGGCAGCTATCCCCCCAGCTACTTTTTTGGGTATCTATGTCAATTCAAACGTGGGAGTGTAAATCAGCGCCACTAGTAGCCACGGCGGCGAGTGTGGCACACACTTTATGAGCCTGTTTGGCGTCACGTAGCACTTGAACCTATTACTAACTGGCAGCTGACCAATAGTCCCTCGTATAAAACCTAAATGCACCAAGTCTGCCAGTACGAGACCTTTGTTAATGAATAATGGAAACAAGTGTATACTTAAGGGCTCGTTTTTGTGTTTTACACAATAGTAATGACATGTAACAGACATTAAAACCCAGGAAAGTATAGGGGAAGGTATTAGGCCATTTGTATTGTAAATGAGAAGAAAAGTGGGTGAAAAGATAACTTGCCGTGGGCAGGATCCGAACCTGCGACCTTCGAATAACGCGTTCCATGCTCTACCACTGACCTACTACGGCAGCTATCTCCGCAGCTACTTTTTTGGGTATCTCTGTCAATTTCAACGTGAGAGTGTAAATCAGCGCCACTAGTAGCCACGGCGGCGAGTGTGGCACACTCTTTATGAGCCTGTTTGGCGTAACGTAGCGCGTGAACTTCTTACTAACTGGCAGCTGACCAATATTCTCCTGTATACTACCTAATTGCACCAAGTCTGCCAGTACGAGACCTTTGTTAATGAATAAGGGAAACAAGTGTATACTTAAGGACTCGTTTTTGTGTTATACACAATAATAATGAGATGCAACAGAAAATAAAACCAAGGAGAGTATAGGGGAAGGTATTAGGCCATTTGTATTGTAAATGAGAAGAAAAGTGGGTGAAAAGATAACTTGCCGTGGTCAGGATCCTAACCTGCTACCTTCGAATAACGCGTTCGATGCTCTATCACTGAGCTACCACGACAGCTATCCCCCCAGCCACTTTATTGGGTATCTATGTCAATTTAAATGTGGGAGTGTCAATCAGTGCCACTAGTAGCCTGAGGAGCGAGTGTGGCACACCCTTTCTGAGCCTGTTTGGCGTCACGTAGCACTCGAACATATTACTAACTGGCAGCTTACCAATAGTCCCTCATATACAACCTAAATGCACCAAGTCTGCAAGTACGAGACACTCGGTAATGATAATGAGAAACAGATGTATACTTAAGGGCTTGATTTTCGTGTTTTACACAATAATAATGAGATGTAACAGACAATAATGCCAAGGAAAGTATAGGGCAATTTATTTGGCCAGTCGTAGTGTTAATGAGAAGAAAATTGGGTGAAAAGATAACTTGCCGTGGGCAGCATCCGAACATACGACCTTCGAATAACACGTTCGATGCTCTACCACTGACCTACCACGGCAGCTATCCCCCCAGCTACTTTTTCGGTTATCTATGTCAATTTAAACGTGGGAGTGTAAATCAGCGCCACTAGTAGCCACGGCGGCGAGTGTGACACACTCTTTATGAGCCTGTTTGGCGTCACGTAGCACGTGAACTTATTACTAACTGGCAGCTGACCAATAGTCCCCCGTATACAACCTAAAGCACCGAGTCTGCCCGTACGAGACCCTCGTTAATGAATAAGGACAACAAGTGTATACCTAAGGGCTTGTTTTTTGTGTTTTACACAATAATATAGAGATGTAACAGACAATAATGCCAAGGAAAGTATAGGGGAAGTTAATAGGCCAATTGTAATGTAAATGAGAAGAATAGTGAGTGAACACATAACTTGCCTGGGCAGGATCCAAACCTGTGACCTTCGAACAACGCATTCGATGCTACATCACTGAGCTACCACGACAGCTATCCCCTAGCCACTCTATTCGGTATCTATGTCAATTTATACGTGGGAGTGTCAATCAGCGCCACTAGTAGCCATGGCGGCGAAAGTGGCACACTCGTTATGAGCCTGTTTGGCGTAACGTAGCACGTGAACTTCTTACTAACTGGCAGCTGACCAATATTCCCCTGTATACTTCCTAAATACACCAAGTCTGCCAGTACGAGACCTTTGTTGATGTATAAGGGAAACAAGTGTGTACTTAAGGGCTCGTTTTTGTGTTTTACACAATAATATTGACATGTAACAGACAATAAAACCAAGGAGAGTTTCGGGCAATTTATTTGGCCAGTCGTAGTGTTAATGAGAAGAAAATTGGGTGAAAAGATAACTTGCCGTGGGCAGGATCCGAACCTGCGACCTTCGAATAACACGTTCGATGCTCTACCACTGAGCTACCACGACAGCTATCTCCCAAGCCAATTTATTGGGTATCTATGCCAATTTACACGTGGGAGTGTCAATCGGCGCCACTAGTAGCCATGGCAGCGAGTGTGGCACACTCTTTATGAGCCTGTTTGGCGTCACGTAGCACGTGAACTTATTACTAACAAGCAGCTGACAAATAGTCCCCCGTATACAACCTAAATGCACTAAGTCTGCCAGTACAAGACCCTCTTTAATGAATAAGAAAAACAAGTGTATATTCAAGGGCTCGTTTTTCGTTTTTTACACAATCATAATGAAATGTAACAGACCGTAATGCCAAGGAAAGTATAAAGTAAGTTATTAGGCCAATAGTAATGTAATGGAGAAAAAATGTGGGTGAAAAGATAACTTGCCGTGGGCAGGATCCGAACCTGCGACCTTCAAATACGCGTTCGATGCTCTACCACTGACCTACCACGGCAGCTATCCCCCCAGCAACTTTTTTCGGAATCAATGTCAATTTAAACGTGGGAGTGTAAATCAGCGCCACTAGTAGCCACAGCGGCGAGTGTGGCACACTCTTTATGAGCCTGTTTGGCGTCACGTAGCACGTGAACCTACTACTAACTGGCAGCTGACTAATAGTCCCTCGTATAAAATCTAAATGCACCAAGTCTGCCAGTACGAGACCTTTGTTAATGAATATTGGAAACAAGTGTATACTTAAGGGCTCGTTTTTGTGTTTTACACAATAGTAATGACATGTAACAGACAATAAAACCAAGGAAAGTATAGGGGAAGGTATTAGGTCAGTTGTATTTTAAATGAGAAGAAAAGTGGGTGAAAAGATAACTTGCCGTGGGCAAGATCTGAACCTGCGACCTTCGAATAACGCGTTCCATGCTCTACCACTGACCTACCACGGCAGCGATCTCCGCAGCTACTTTTTTGGGTATCTATGTCAATTTAACGTTGGAGTGTAAATCAGCGCCACTAGTAGCCACGGCGGCGAGTGTGGCACACTCTTTATGAGCCTGTTTGGCGTCACGTAGCACGTGAACCCATTACTAACCGGCAGCTGACCAATAGTCCCTCGTATAAAACCTAAATGCACCAAGTCTGCCAGTACGAGACCCTCGGTAATGAATAAGGAAAACAAGTGAATACCTAAGGCCTTGTTTTTCGTGTTTGACACAATAATATAGAGATGTAACAGACAATAATGCCAAGGAAAGTATAGGGGAAGTTATTAGGCCAATTGTAATGTAAATGAGAAGAAAAGTGGGTGAAAACATAACTTGCCTGGGCAGCATCCAAACCTGCGACCTTCGAATAACGCATTCGATGCTCTATCACTGAGCTACCACGACAGCTATTCCCCTAGCCACTTTATTGGGTATCTATGTCAATTTATACGTGGGAGTATCAATTACCGCCAATAGTAGCCATGGCGTCGAAAGTGGCACAATCTTTATGAGCCTGTTTGGCGTAACGTAGCGCGTGAACTTCTTACTAACTGGCAGCTGACCAATATTCTCCTGTATACTACCTAATTGCACCAAGTCTGCCAGTACGAGACCTTTGTTAATGAATAGGGGAAACAAGTGTATACTTAAGGGCTCGTTTTTGTGTTATACACAATAATAATGAGATGCAACAGACAATAAAACCAAGGAGAGTATAGGGGAAGGTATTAGGCCATTTGTATTGTAATTGAGAAGAAAAGTGGGTGAAAAGATAACTTGCCGTGGTCAGGATCCGAACCTGCTACCTTCGAATAACGCGTTCGATGCTCTATGAATGAGCTACCACGACAGCTATCCCCCCAGCCACTTTATTGGGTATCTATGTCAATTTAAACGTGGGAGTGTCAATCAACGCCACTAGTAGCCATGGCAGCGAGTGTGGCACACCCTTTCTGAGCCTGTTTGGCGTAACGTAGCGCGTGAACTTCTTACTAACTGGCAGCTGACCAATATTCCCCTGTATACTACCTAAATGCACCAACTCTGCCAGTAGCCCCATTGGAAAAATTGCCATGGTGGATACTGGAAAACATGGTGGGCGTAGTGGAAATAATAGTGGGCATGGTGGAAATATTAGTGGGTATGGTGGAAATTATGATGGCTATGGTGGGACGTAGTGGAAAATATGGTGGTTATGCCGGGACATACTGGATGGTATGGTGTACAGATGATGGGTAAAGTGAAAATGATGGTGGAAAGCAGAGGCTAGATAGTGGGCAATAATGGGACACTCTGCCCACCATTGCGATAATGCTGGGAAGCCCCAAACATATGGTGGGTGGTGCTTATTATGGTGGGCTACATGGTGTACCAAGCTGAGAAACTCTTCCCACCATTGCGATAATGCTGGGAAGCACTAAGCAGATGATGGGTGCTGCTTGTTATGGTGGGCCACATGGTGTACCAAGCTGAGAAGCTCTGCCCACCATCGCGATAATGCTGGGAAGCAGTAAGCAGATGATGGGTTGGCTTATAATGGCGGGCAAATTATATAGTGTACCAAGCTGGGATCAGTACACTACATGTTCTACCATCATGATTTCCACCAAAGGTTAGGCCTACTGACCGAGCCCGTACAATTGTGTTATCCGTGCTTCCGGGTTTCAGAATACACGATTACGACGATTAAGTATGACAATACAGCGCAGCCATATGACATCAATTAACCTAAATGAAGCATTTTTCATTGTGTATGCTGTTCGCTCAAGAAGCAACAAACATCGATGCGACGCGATTAAAGCACTCCCAGAGAACGTAATTTAGTGTCTTCTCACCGACAGCCGCCGGTCGCACTCGCCGGCACTTCTCTCGCTTTTGTACGAGAACTCAGACGTGGCAATTCGTGTGCTTGGTGAACCATTATGATAGCGTAATGTTTCCGGTACACTGCATTCGTTTTGGCCAAGCCGTTATGTAGTTGTTGCTTTAGCGAAAGAGCAACAGCATTGTGCTGGCGCGACCGCCCTCTACATTGCGCGAAAAGCATCCCAATACTCACTCAAATAAATTAGGCGGTCGTATCTATAAAATGAGCCTAGAAGCGTCATAAAGCGTGAGCAGATGTCGCCCTTTAGAACGAGCTCGAAACGGATATTAAACTTGGTAGACCCCGCCGGTAAACTGTTGCTGCTCCCCAGTCCACTTGGTTTTTTTTTTCCTTTAAGTTGTGAATTGTAAAAAAAACAGCACTAGTGCCAATAACATAGTGGCAATCGTTACAGGGCGCAGTTGCTTGTGTTTAATAAATGTGCAATTTTTAGTAGCAGGTGTAGATCTTGTCTATGTTGTGTACACGACAAACATAACTTAAGTTGAACCTTAAGTTTGTACGCCAACTAAGTATTTAACACGCAACCGCCGTCATGTTGGTGTGGCGCAGTGGTTAGCGTCTTCGAATGGGAATCCGCAGGTTGCACGTTCGATCCTCCGTGGCGCCTTGTTTTTTTTTTTTACGGGACGGGTGTTTTTTTATACCGTTTTTATAGAATTCTTTTTTATTTTTTGAGGCAGCTCGTCACGGTGATTCTGACGTCATTTTGCGCTCAAGTGTTGCCGGCACTGCAGCACCCACCATACCCACCATGCGCCATGGTGGGTGTTTCCCACCATTCACCCACTACATTAATCCACTATAATGGTGGGTGGTGGTTTCCACCATGCCCACCATTCGTTTTTTTCCGATAGGGAGGAGACCTTTGTTAATGACTAAGGGAAACAAGTGTATACTTAAGGGCTCGTTTTTGTGTTTTACACAATAATAATGAGATGTAACAGACAATAAAACCAAGGAGAGTTTAGGGGAAGGTGTTATGCCATTTGTATTGTAAATGAGAAGAAAAGTGGGTGAAACGATAACTTGCCCTGGGCAGGATCCGAACCTGCGACCTTCGAATACGCGTTCGATGCTCTACCACTGACCTACCACGGCAGCTATCCCCCCAGCTACTTTTTTGGGTATCTATGTCAATTCAAACGTGGGAGTGTAAATCAGCGCCACTAGTAGCCTTGGCGGCGAGTGTGGCACACTCTTTATGAGCCTGTTTGGCGTCACGTAGCACGTGAACCTATTACTAACTGGCAGCTGACCAATAGTCCCTCGTATAAAACCTAAATGCACCAAGTCTGCCAGTACGAGACCTTTGTTAATGAATAATGGAAACAAGTGTATACTTAAGGGCTCGTTTTTGTGTTTTACACAATAGTAATGACATGTAACAGACATTAAAACCAAGGAAAGTATAGGGGAAGGTATTAGGTCAGTTGTATTTTAAATGAGAAGAAAAGTGGGTGAAAAGATAACTTGCCGTGGGCAGGATCCGAACCTGCGACCTTCGAATAACGCGTTCCATGCTCTACCACTGACCTACTACGGCAGCTATCTCCGCAGCTACTTTTTTGGGTATCTATGTCAATTTCAACGTGGATGGATGGATGCTATGAGCGTCCCCTTTATAACGGGGTGGTGACAAGTATGCCACCAGGCTCGACAAAAAAAAAACAACCTTTTTTCCCTTTTTTTTATGTTGGCCTAATGCCTCTACTTCGATAAATTCTATCTTAATGGAAAAAAGGTAAATTTTCAGCTTAAGTTCTCTGCCATTTACGGCACAGTGTCCATATTTTATTTTTCCAATATTTATTTTTGTCCTTTCTCTCTAATTTTCTGCCACCAATACTCTAACCGTCTCTTACTTATTTCAATCGCGGGTGTGTTCAGCTTTCCATTGTTGTCCCTAAAACCCAAGGCTTCCTGTAGGCTCGTGCCCAAACGTACACCTGGGTGGATATCTCCACATTCAATCAGAACATGCTCCGCCGTTTCCTTATCTTTCCCGCAGCATGTGCACTGTTCTTCTTCTTTACTGAATCTTGCTTTATAACTACGCGTTCTAAGGCAACCCGATCTCGCTTCAAACAGTAAAGCGCTTCCCCTTGAATTATCGTAAAATGCCTCCCTCCTTATTTCATTTTTGCCCTTTCGGTAGTTACTCAAAGCCGGTTTTTTCTCCATAGCTGCCATCCAATAAATCCTCTCCGCCTCCCTGACTTTTCCCTTAACGCTCTTTGTTGACATATGGCTCACAATACCAGCCGTATATTTACTAGTGAGTCTTCTAGTTCTTTTTCTCCACTGTGTGTCCACGCTCTTCCTATACAAATAACGGAACACCTTCTCTGCCCATCTACTCTCCTTCATATTTCTTAGCCTTTCTTCGAACCTTATTTTGCTCTGCGCTTCCCTCGCCTCAAAACCTGCCCACCCCATATCGCCCTTTACAGCCTCGTTTGTCGTCTTCCCGTGAGCACCCAACGCGAGGCGTCCCACAGTCCTTTGATTTACATCCATTCCCGATTGCACCTCTGCCCTCATGCACACCACTGAGTTCCCAAAAGTAAGCCCTGGAACCATTACACCCTTCCACAGACCTCGAAGCACCTCATACCTATTGTATCCCCACAACGCTCTGTGCTTCATTATTGCCGCATTCCTCTTTCCTTTTGCTGCCGAGGCTTTTTCCTGTACCTCCATGTATCTATCACTCTCATTTACCTATACTCCAAGGTACTTGTATTCACTTACCCTCGGTATTTCTTGGCCTTGTATGGACACCGTCTGATCACAGGGATCATTAAATACCATCAAACCACACTTCGTTACACTGAATCCTAGTCCAAGAGCTTCACCTTCCCTTCCGCATATATTCGCCAGCTGCTGTATATCATCTCGACTGTCCGCAAATAAGACGATATCGTCCGCATAAAATAAACCTGGAAGCTTCTGCTCAATCATCATGCCGCCCTGTTTGTGTGACAGATTAAAACCAATGTTGCTACCTTCTAGCGCTTTTTCCTTACTCACCATGTACAGCATGAATAACAGTGGGGACAAAGGACATCCCTGTCTCAGACCCCTGCTAACCTCAACGTTCTCTTTGCTACGCATTCCTTCCCACTCTATGCAAACTGTATTTTCTCGGTATATCTCCCTCAAAAGCTGTATACAGTCGTCGCCCATGCCCATTCCTTTCAATATATCCCACAAAATTTCCTGATTAACGTTGTCGTATGCCCCAGTGACGTCTAGAAAAGCCACGTACAAGGGCCTATTCTCTATTTTAGATATTTCTATACACTGAGTGAGAACAAACAGGTTATCGTCTAACCGCCTGTCGACTCGAAATCCGTTCTGAAGTTCTCCCAAAATATCGTTATGTTCGGCCCATGTTTCTATTTTCATTTTTACTGCTTGCATCGCCAACCTGTATAGTACCGATGTAATGGTTAGTGGTCTATACGAGCGAATCTTGTCCTTTTCTCCCTTGCCTTTATAGATTAAGTTCATTCTACTTTGTCGCCAACTGTCCGGTATTTGTCCGTCCTTTAAGCTTTTTTCTACTGCTTTTAACAATGCTTCTTTAGTGTTATGTCCTAGATCGTTAATGAGGCTAACGGGAATCCCATCTAAACCCGCGGCAGTGTGCTTTGGAATTTTTTCTTCGGCCTTTTTCCAGTTGAAATTATCTAGTACTAGCTCTTCCTCTGTTGCTTTCTCCGCCACACTTTTACTCACCAAGGAGATCCCCTGGACGCTCTTTTGAAACGAATCGGCTGTTACCTTTTGGATGTAACCTAGCGCTTCGTACCCTTCCAATTGATTTCCTCCTTCATCTAGAATATGTTGTTGCGTTGTGACAGACTTCCTACCTAGCGCCTTTATGTGGCTCCAAAAAATTCTAGGCGCGGCCTTCTTTTTTTCGTGTATCTCTGTCATCCAGCGTTCACTTTCACCTTTAATTTTTGCCTCTACCAATTTCTGTACAAGGGATTTTTTCTCCAAATATATTTCCCATATTTTTTTGACTTCGTCCTGCGGCCGCTTCTTCTTTTTTGCCTTTCTATGCTCCCGTGATGCTTCGCGTCGCTTCTCGATCACCTCCCGGATTTCCTTGTTCCACCAACTTTTTGGCTTCCTTTTTCCTTTCCAGCAAACGGTTTTCTTCTCTTTCCCTATCTCCTTCGTCATTAGATGTAACAGCTCCCTATACTCCCAGTCCTTGCCTGGTATTTCGCCTACTTCTTCCTCGACTCTTGCGGCTATATTTATTATTTGTTTGTCATTTAAATACGAGCTGCCAGACTTTGATTCCATGCTCATATTTTTAGTTTTGTATCCCATTTGTAATGTTATTCGTTTATGATCACTACCCAAGCTGTTAATGCCTTTCTCATCTATCCTCATTTCTGTCAGTTTGTGGTAAATTCCTTCAGTCATGAGACAATAATCAATACTTGATTGCTTGTTTCCGACTTCCCATGTGATCTGGCCGTCACATTTAGGCCCCGTGTTAACTATCTCCAGACTATGTTGCTCGCAAAGATCTAGTAATAACTTCCCATTGGTGTCTGAATATCCGTCAAGGTCATGTATGTGGGCATTCATGTCCCCTAGAAGGATGATTTCGGCCCCATTACCAAATTCCTTAATATCCGCACTCATGCAATCCACTATCTCCTGATTCTTTTCTCTGCAGTTATTCCCCGTCCACAAGTAGGCTACCCCTAGCCACGTTTCCTTTCCACCTACTGTGCCCCGAACCCAGAGGTGCTCTGAACACGTCTGTTTCACTCTAACCCATTTGGCTCCGCGGTGAATTAGCATTCCTACACCCCCACCTTTCTTTTCCGATATGGTCCTGTTACACCCTTCCCAAACATAATTTTTAATATGTGGTGGCTCTTCCAAGTCTCTAAGGTGTGTTTCTGTAACCGCATACACGCCTATCTGTTCTTTGTTTAACTGCTCCTCAATCTCTAACCATTTTGCCTTCTTTCTGCCACCCTGCATGTTTATGTAACTAATTGCAACACGCGCCTTTTTCCTTTTTCTTTTACCTTTTTTCTGGGTTTTCGCAATTCTACCTGTCAAAGCGTCCTCCTGGTTGTTTTCCCCGTTACGAGCTACCCCAGACTCCGAAGGGCCCGTGAGCCCCCCAAAAAAACTACTGCGCGTCCTGCCAGTCGCCAGCCCACCTCGTGTCCAAGCCTCTTATCGAAATGAATCTTGTCTCTTTGGAATCCACCCCACCTGTGCACTTCCCTGTTTAAATCCACTACCTCGAACCCCTTCTCTCGACTAATTCGCCATATCTCTTTGTTTGCGTCGACTACCGCTCTTTGCAGGTTGACGTTGCCTACTGGTACTTCCGGTACTGTGCATACTACAATTTGCACCTGGGGGGACACGGTGCGCATGTCATCCACCCCTTTCGCCAAGGTCATCGCTAGTCCTGACGATTCTTTTTTCAGGACGTCATTTAACCCTCCCGCAATTACAACGAGGTTACGATTGTTAGCTTTAGCTGAGAGTTGTTCACCCGCTTGACTCATTACTGTCCCCAGCGTTTGTCCTGGGAACGTCCCTATCGCAACTCTCTTGTCGCCTTTCACCCTTTCTTTGATTGCCGCTGCGCATCGGACTAAATTTGAGTCACCGGCGATGATGACCTGTTCAGACATTCCTTCTGAAACCTGCACCTGGCTGCCGACTAGGTGACTAGCGTGAGTCACGGCTGCTGGTTTGCTCCCTCCCTCCCTCAAAACTACTTCCCGGTAGCTGGGCCCTGTGGCCAATGTATCTGCCTTTGTCATGCCTGTTTCCCTCATCTCTCCCGCACGGGGGGTCGTCGCCATAATGCTTCCGCCGTCACCTGCGTCTTCGTTCCCCTTCACGACCTTCGATAGGCCTTTCTCGGCTGCCCGGAGCCTTTCCTCCATGGCTGACGTTTTCTCTCGCTCCTTCGCCAATGCATTCTCCAGCTCTGCGATTTTCTCCATGAGCCCACTCTGGACCGCCATCATATTTTTCATTTTCTCCTCGAACTCGCACTGTCTACACTTGGCGTCATCTTCTGCTTTCTCTTCCGCACTAATTTCCACCTTCCTCCCTATCCCGCACTCTGAACACTTTACGGTCTTTTTGACCATGGCTAGCTCAGTGAGAGTGTAAATCAGCGCCACTAGTAGCCACGGCGGCGAGTGTGGCACACTCTTTATGAGCCTGTTTGGCGTAACATAGCGCGTGAACTTCTTACTAACTGGCAGCTGACCAATATTCTCCTGTATACTACCTAATTGCACCAAGTCTGCCAGTACGAGACCTTTGTTAATGAATAAGGGAAACAAGTGTATACTTAAGGACTCGTTTTTGTGTTATACACAATAATAATGAGATGCAACAGACAATAAAACCAAGGAGAGTATAGGGGAAGGTATTAGGCCATTTGTATTGTAAATGAGAAGAAAAGTGGGTGAAAAGATAACTTGCCGTGGTCAGGATCCTAACCTGCTACCTTCGAATAACGCGTTCGATGCTCTATCGCTGAGCTACCACGACAGCTATCCCCCCAGCCACTTTATTGGGTATCTATGTCAATTTAAACGTGGGAGTGTCAATCAGCGCCACTAGTAGTCATAGGAGCGAGTGTGGCACACCCTTTCTGAGCCTGTTTGGCGTCACGTAGCACGCGAACATATTACTAACTGGCAGCTTACCAATAGTCCCTCATATACAACCTAAATGCACCAAGTCTGCAAGTACGAGACCCTCGGTAATGAATATGAGAAACAGATGTATACTTAAGGGCTTGATTTTCGTGTTTTACACAATAATAATGAGATGTAACAGACAATAATGCCAAGGAAAGTATAGGGCAATTTATTTGGCCAGTCGTAGTGTTAATGAGAAGAAAATTGGGTGAAAAGATAACTTGCCGTGGGCAGCATCCGAACCTACGACCTTCGAATAACACGTTCGATGCTCTACCACTGACCTACCACGGCAGCTATCCCCCCAGCTACTTTTTCGGTTATCTATGTCAATTTACACGTGGGAGTGTAAATCAGCGCCACTAGTAGCCACGGCGGCGAGTGTGGCACACTCTTTATGAGCCTGTTTGGCGTCACGTAGCACTTGAACCTATTACTAACTGGCAGCTGACCAATAGTCCCTCGTGTAAAACCTAAATGTACCAAGTCTTCCAGTACGAGACCTTTCTTAATGAATAATGGAAACAAGTGTATACTTAAGGGCTCGTTTTTGTGTTTTACACAATAGTAATGACATGTAACAGACAATAAAACCAAGTAGAGTATAGGGGAAGGTATTAGGCCATTTGTATTGTAAATGAGAAGAAAAGTGGGTGAAAAGATAACTTGCCGTGGGCAAGATTTGAACCTGCAATCTTCGAATGACGCGTTCGATTCTCTACTACTGCGCTACCACGACAGCTATCCCCGCAGCCACTTTAAGTGGTATCTATGTCAATTTAAACGTGGGAGTGTCAATCAGCGCCAGTAGTAGCCATGGCGGCGAGTGCGGCACACTCTTTATGAGCCTGTTTGGCGTCACGTAGCGCGTGAACTTCTTACTAACTGGCAGCTGACGAATATTCCCCTGTATAAAACCTAAATGCACCAAGTCTGCCAGTAGGAGACCATCGTTAATGAATAAGGGAAACAAGTGTATACTTAAGGGCTCGTTTTTGTGTTTTACACAATATTAATGAGATGTAACAGGCAATAAAACCAAGGAAAGTATAGGGGAAGGTATTAGGTCATTTGTATTGTAAATGAGAAGAAAAGTGGGTGAAAAAATAACTTCCCGTGGGCAGGATCCAAACCTGCGACCTTCGAATAACGCATTCGATGCTATATCACTGAGCTACCACGACAGCTACTCCCCCAGCCACTTTATTGGGTATCTATGTCAATTTATACGTGGGAGTGTCAATTACCGCCAATAGTAGCCATGGCGGCGAAAGTGGCAAAATCTTTATGAGCCTGTTTGGCGTAACGTAGCGCGTGAACTTCTTACTAACTGGCAGCTGACCATTATTCTCCTGTATACTACCTAATTGCACCAAGTCTGCCAGTACGAGACCTTTGTTAATGAATAAGGGAAACAAGTGTATACTTAAGGACTCGTTTTTGTGTTATACACAATAATAATGAGATGCAACAGACAATAAAACCAAGGAGAGTATAGGGGAAGGTATTAGGCCATTTGTATTGTAAATGAGAAGAAAAGTGGGTGAAAAGATAACTTGCCGTGGTCAGGATCCTAACCTGCTACCTTCGAATAACGCGTTCGATGCTCTATCACTGAGCTACCACGACAGCTATCCCCCCAGCCACTTTATTGGGTATCTATGTCAATTTAAACGTGGGAGTGTCAATCAGCGCCACTAGTAGCCATAGGAGCGAGTGTGGCACACCCTTTCTGAGCCTGTTTGGCGTCACGTAGCACGCGAACATATTACTAACTGGCAGCTTACCAATAGTCCCTCATATACAACCTAAATGCACCAAGTCTGCAAGTACGAGACCCTCGGTAATGAATAAGAGAAACAAATGTATACTTAAGGGCTTGGTTTTTGTGTTTTACACTATAATAATGAGATGTAACAGACAATATTGCCAAGGAAAGTATAGGGGAAGTTATTAGGCCAATGGTAATGTTAATGAGAAGAAAAGTGGGTGAAAAGATAACTTGCCGTGGGCAGGATCCAAACCTGCGACCTTCGAATACCGCGTTCAATGCTCTATCACAGAGCTACTATGACAGCTATCCCCCCAGCCACTTTATTGGGTATCTATGTCAATTTAAACGTGGGAGTGTTAATCAGCGCCACTAGTAGCCATTGCAGCGAGTGTGGCACACTCTTATGAGCCTGTTTGGCGTCACGTAGCACGTGAACTTATTACTAACTAGCGGCTGACCAATAGTCCCCCGTATACAACTAAATGCACCAAGTCTGCCAGTACGAGAGCCTCATTAATGAATAAGGAAAAGAAGTGTATACTTAAGGGCTCGCTTATGTGTTTTACACAGTATTATTGAAATGTAAATGACAATAAAACTAAGGAAATTATAGGGGAAGGTATTAGGCCGTTTGTATTGTAAATGACAAAAAAAGTGGCTCAAAAGATAACTTGCCGTGGGCAGGATCCGAACCTGCGACGTTCCGATAAAGCGTTCGATGCTCCATCACTTAGCTACCACGACAGCTATCCCCTAGCCATTCTATTCGGTATCTATGTCAATTTATACGTGGGAGTGTCAATCAGCGCCACTAGTAGCCATGGCGGCGAAAGTGGCACACTCTTTAGGAGCCTGTTTTGCGTAACGTAGCACGTGAACTTCTTACTAACTGGCAGCTGACCAATATTCCCCTGTATACTACCTAAATGCACCAAGTCTGCCAGTACGAGACCTTTGTTGATGAATAAGGGAAACGAGTGTATACTTAAGGGCACGTTTTTGTGTTTTACACAATAATATTGGCATGTAACAGACAATAAAACCAAGGAGAGTTTAGGGGAAGGTGTTATGCCATTTGTATTGTAAATGAGAAGAAAAGTGGGTGAAACGATAACTTGCCCTGGGCAGGATCCGAACCAGCGTCCTTCGAATAACGCCTTCGATGCTCTACTACTGAGCTACCACGACAGCTATCCCCCAAGCCACTTTATTGGGTATCTTTGTCAATTTAAACGTGGCAGTGTTATTGTGCGCCACTAGTAGCCAAGGCGGCGAGTGTGGAACACTCTTTATGAGCCTGTTTGGCGTCATGTAGCGCATAAACTTATTACAAGTTGGCAGCTGACCAATAGTCCCCCGTATACAACCTAAATGCACCAAGTCTGCCAGTACAAGACCCTCGTTAATGAATATGAGAAACAGATGTATACTTAAGGGCTTGATTTTCGTGTTTTACACAATAATAATGAGATGTAACAGACAATAATGCCAAGGAAAGTATAGGGCATTTTATTTGGCCAGTCGTAGTGTTAATGAGAAGAAAATTGGGTGAGAAGATAACTTGCCGTGGGCAGGATCCGAACCTGCGACGTTCCGATAACGCGTTCGATGCTCTACCACTGAGTAACCACGACAGCTATCCCCACAGCCACTTTATTGGGTATCTATGTCAATTTAAACGTGGGAGTGTAAATCAGCGCCACTAGTAGCCACGGCGGCGAGGGTGACACACTCTTTATGAGCCTGTTTGGCGTCACGTAGCACGTGAACTTATTACTAACTGGCAGCTGACCAATAGTCCCCCGTATACAACCTAAATGCCCCAAGTCTGCCAGTACAAGACCCTCTTTAATGAATAAGGAAAACAAGTGTATATTCAAGGGCTCGTTCTTCGTTTTTTACACAATCATAATGAAATGTAACAGACCGTAATGCCAAGGAAAGTATAGGGTAAGTTATTAGGCCAATAGTAATGTAAATGAGAAAAAATGTGGGTGAAAAGATAACTTGCCGTGGGCAGGATCCGAACCTGCGTTCTTCGAATACGCGTTCGATGCTCTACCACTGACCTACCACGGCAGCTATCCCCCCAGCTACTTTTTTGGGTATCTATGTCAATTTAAACGTGGGAGTGTAAATCAGCGCCACTAGTAGCCACGGCGGCGAGTGTGGCACACTCTTTATGAGCCTGTTTGGCGTCACGTAGCACGTGAACCTATTACTAACTGGCAGCTGACCAATAGTCCCTCGTATAAAACCTAAATGCACCAAGTCTGCCAGTACAAGACCCTCGGTAATGAATAAGGAAAACAAGTGTATACCTAAGGGCTTGTTTTTCGTGTTTTACACAATAATATAGAGATGTAACAGACAATAAAGCCAAGGAAAGTATAGGGGAAGGTATTAGGCCAATTGTAATGTAAATGAGTAGAAAAGTGGGTAAAAACATAACTTGCCTGCGCAGCATCCAAACCTGCGACCTTCGAATAACGCATTCGATGCTCTATCACTGAGCTACCACCACAGCTATTCCCCCAGCCAATTTATTGGGTATCTATGTCAATTTATACGTGGGAGTGTCAATTACCGCCACTAGTAGCCATGGCGGCGAAAGTGGCACAATCTTTATGAGCCTGTTTGGCGCAACGTAGCACGTAAACTTCTTACTAACTGGCAGCTGACCAATATTCTCTTGTATACTACCTAATTGCACCAAGTCTGCCAGTACGAGACCTTTGTTAATGAATAAGGGAAACAAGTGTATACTTAAGGGCTCGTTTTTGTGTTATACACAATAATAATGAGATGCAACAGACAATAAAACCAAGGAGAGTATAGGGTAAGGTATTAGGCCATTTGTATTGTAAATGAGAAGAAAAGTGGGTGAAAAGATAACTTACCGTGGTGAGGATACAAACCTGCTACCTTCGAATAACGCGTTCGATGCTCTATCACTGAGCTACCACGACAGCTATTCCCCCAGCCATTTTATTGGGTATCTATGTCAATTTAAACGTGGGAGTGTCAATCAGCGCCACTAGTAGCCATGGCAGCGAGTGTGGCACACCCTTTCTGAGCCTGTTTGGCGTCACGTAGCACGCGAACATATTACTAACTGGCAGCTTACCAATAGTCCCCCATATACAACCTAAGTGCACCAAGTCTGCAAGTACGAGACCCTCGTTAATGAATATGAGAAACAGATGTATACTTAAGGGCTCGTTTTTTGTGTTTTACACAATAATAATGAGATGTAACAGACAATAATGCCAAGGAAAGTATAGGGCAATTTATTTGGCCAGTCGTAGTGTTAATGAGAAGAAAATTGGGTGAAAAGATAACTTGCCGTGGGCAGCATCCGAGCCTACGACCTTCGAATAACACGTTCGATGCTCTACCACTGACCTACCACGGCAGCTATCCCCCCAGCTACTTTTTTGGTTATTTATGTCAATTTAAACGTGGGAGTGTAAATCAGCGCCACTAACAGCCACGGCGGCGAGTGTGGCACACTCTTTATGAGCCTGTTTGGCGTCACGTAGCACGTGAACCCATTACTAACTGGCAGCTGACCAATAGTCCCTCGTATAAAACCTAAATGTACCAAGTCTGCCAGTACGAGACCTTTGTTAATAAATAATGGAAACAAGTGTATACTTAAGGGCTTGTTTTTGTGTTTTACACAATAGTAATGACATGTAACAGACAATAAAACCAAGAAGAGTATAGGGGAAGGTATTAGGCCATTTGTATTGTAAATGAGAAAAAAAGTGGGTGAAAAGATAACTTGCCGTGGGCAGGATCCGAACCTGCGACGTTCCAATAACACGTTCAATACTCTACCACTGAGTTTCCACGACAGCTATGCCCCCAGCCACTTTATTGGGTATCTATGTCAATTTAAACGTGGGAGTGTCAATCAGCGCCAGTAGTAGCCATAGCGGCGAGTGTGGCGCACTCTTTATGAGCCTGTTTGGCGTCACGTAGCACGTGAACTTATTACGAACTCGCAGCTGAACAATAGTCCTCCATATACAACCTAAATGCACCAATTCTGCCAGAACGAGACCCTCGTTAATGAATAAGAGAAACAGATGTACACTTAAGGGCTCGTTTTTTGTGTTTTACACAATAATAATGAGATGTAACAGACAATATTGCAAAAGAAAGTATAGAGGAAGTTATTAGGCTAATGGTAATGTTAATGAGAAGAAAAGTGGGTGAAAAGATAACTTGCCGTGGGCAGGATCCGAACCTGTTACCTTCGAATACCGCGTTCAATGCTCTATTACTGAGCTACTATCACAGCTATCACCCCAGCCACTTTATTGGGTATCTATGTCAATTTAAACGTGGGAGTGTCAATCAGCGCCACTAGTAGCCATTGCAGCGAGTGTGGCACACTCTTATGAGCCTGTTTGGCGTCACGTAGCACGCGAACTTATTACTAACTAGAAGCTGACCAATAGTCCCCCGTATACAACTAAATGCACCAAGTCTGCCAGTACGAGAGCCTCATTAATGAATAAGGGAAAGAAGTGTATACTTAAGGGCTCGCTTTTGTGTTTTACACAGTATTATTGAAATGTAACAGACAATAAAACCAAGGAAAGTATTGGGGAAGGTATTAGGCCGTTTGTATTGTAAATGACAAGAAAAGTGGCTCAAAAGATAACTTGCCGTGGGCAGGATCCGAACCTGCGACGTTCCGATAACGCGTTCGATGCTCTACCACTGAGTAACCACGACAGCTATCCCCACAGCCACTTTATTGGGTATCTATGTCAATTTAAACGTGGGAGTGTAAATCAGCGCCACCAGTAGCCACGGCGGCGAGTGTGACACACTCTTTATGAGCCTGTTTGGCGTCACGTAGCACGTGAACTTATTACTAACTGGCAGCTGACCAATAGTCCCCCGTATACAACCTAAAGCGCCGAGTCTGCCCGTACGAGACCCTCGTTAATGAATAAGGACAACAAGTGTATACCTAACGGCTTGTTTTTCGTGTTTTACACAATAATATAAAGATGTAACAGACAATAATGCCAAGGAAAGTATAGGGGAAGTTAATAGGCCAATTGTAATGTAAATGAGAAGAATAGTGAGTGAACACATAACTTGCCTGGGAAGGATCCAAACCTGTGACCTTCGAACAACGCATTCGATGCTACATCACTGAGCTACCACGACAGCTATCCCCTAGCCACTCTATTCGGTATCTATGTCAATTTATACGTGGGAGTGTCAATCAGCGCCACTAGTAGCCATGGCGGCGAAAGTGGCACACTCTTTATGAGCCTGTTTGGCGTAACGTAGCACGTGAACTTCTTACTAACTGGCAGCTGACCAATATTCCCCTGTATACTACCTAAATGCACCAAGTCTGCCAGTACGAGACCTTTGTTGATGAATAAGGGAAACAAGTGTGTACTTAAGGGCTCGTTTTTGTGTTTTACACAATAATATTGACATGTAACAGACAATAAAAGCAAGGAGAGTTTCGGGCAATTTATTTGGCCAGTCGTAGTGTTAATGAGAAGAAAAGTGGGTGAAAACATAACTTGCCTGGGCAGCATCCAAACCTGCGACCTTCGAATAACGCATTCGATGCTCTATCACTGAGCTACCACGACAGCTATTCCCCCAGCCACTTTATTGGGTATCTATGTCAATTTATACGTGGGAGTATCAATTACCGCCAATAGTAGCCATGGCGTCGAAAGTGGCACAATCTTTATGAGCCTGTTTGGCGTAACGTAGCGCGTGAACTTCTTACTAACTGGCAGCTGACCAATATTCTCCTGTATACTACCTAATTGCACCAAGTCTGCCAGTACGAGACCTTTGTTAATGAATAGGGGAAACAAGTGTATACTTAAGGGCTCGTTTTTGTGTTATACACAATAATAATGAGATGCAACAGACAATAAAACCAAGGAGAGTATAGGGGAAGGTATTAGGCCATGTGTATTGTAATTGAGAAGAAAAGTGGGTGAAAAGATAACTTGCCGTGGTCAGGATCCGAACCTGCTACCTTCGAATAACGCGTTCGATGCTCTATGAATGAGCTACCACGACAGCTATCCCCCCAGCCACTTTATTGGGTATCTATGTCAATTTAAACGTGGGAGTGTCAATCAGCGCCACTAGTAGCCATGGCAGCGAGTGTGGCACACCCTTTCTGAGCCTGTTTGGCGTCACGTAGCACGTGAACTTATTACTAACTAGAAGCTGACCAATAGTCCCCCGTATACAACTAAATGTACCAAGTCTGCCAGTACGAGACCTTTGTTAATGACTAAGGGAAACAAGTGTATACTTAAGGGCTCGCTTTTGTGTTTTACACAATAATAATGAGATGTAACAGACAATAAAACCAAGGAGAGTTTAGGGGAAGGTGTTATGCCATTTGTATTGTAAATGAGAAGAAAAGTGGGTGAAACGATAACTTGCCCTGGGCAGGATCCGAACCTGCGACCTTCGAATACGCGTTCGATGCTCTACCACTGACCTACCACGGCAGCTATCCCCCCAGCTACTTTTTTGGGTATCTATGTCAATTCAAACGTGGGAGTGTAAATCAGCGCCACTAGTAGCCACGGCGGCGAGTGTGGCACACACTTTATGAGCCTGTTTGGCGTCACGTAGCACTTGAACCTATTACTAACTGGCAGCTGACCAATAGTCCCTCGTATAAAACCTAAATGCACCAAGTCTGCCAGTACGAGACCTTTGTTAATGAATAATGGAAACAAGTGTATACTTAAGGGCTCGTTTTTGTGTTTTACACAATAGTAATGACATGTAACAGACATTAAAACCCAGGAAAGTATAGGGGAAGGTATTAGGCCATTTGTATTGTAAATGAGAAGAAAAGTGGGTGAAAAGATAACTTGCCGTGGGCAGGATCCGAACCTGCGACCTTCGAATAACGCGTTCCATGCTCTACCACTGACCTACTACGGCAGCTATCTCCGCAGCTACTTTTTTGGGTATCTCTGTCAATTTCAACGTGAGAGTGTAAATCAGCGCCACTAGTAGCCACGGCGGCGAGTGTGGCACACTCTTTATGAGCCTGTTTGGCGTAACGTAGCGCGTGAACTTCTTACTAACTGGCAGCTGACCAATATTCTCCTGTATACTACCTAATTGCACCAAGTCTGCCAGTACGAGACCTTTGTTAATGAATAAGGGAAACAAGTGTATACTTAAGGACTCGTTTTTGTGTTATACACTATAATAATGAGATGCAACAGAAAATAAAACCAAGGAGAGTATAGGGGAAGGTATTAGGCCATTTGTATTGTAAATGAGAAGAAAAGTGGGTGAAAAGATAACTTGCCGTGGTCAGGATCCTAACCTGCTACCTTCGAATAACGCGTTCGATGCTCTACCACTGACCTACCACGGCAGCTATCCCCCCAGCTACTTTTTTGGGTATCTATGTCAATTCAAACGTGGGAGTGTAAATCAGCGCCACTAGTAGCCTTGGCGGCGAGTGTGGCACACTCTTTATGAGCCTGTTTGGCGTCACGTAGCACGTGAACCTATTACTAACTGGCAGCTGACCAATAGTCCCTCGTATAAAACCTAAATGCACCAAGTCTGCCAGTACGAGACCTTTGTTAATGAATAATGGAAACAAGTGTATACTTAAGGGCTCGTTTTTGTGTTTTACACAATAGTAATGACATGTAACAGACATTAAAACCAAGGAAAGTATAGGGGAAGGTATTAGGTCAGTTGTATTTTAAATGAGAAGAAAAGTGGGTGAAAAGATAACTTGCCGTGGGCAGGATCCGAACCTGCGACCTTCGAATAACGCGTTCCATGCTCTACCACTGACCTACTACGGCAGCTATCTCCGCAGCTACTTTTTTGGGTATCTATGTCAATTTCAACGTGGATGGATGGATGCTATGAGCGTCCCCTTTATAACGGGGTGGTGACAAGTATGCCACCAGGCTCGACAAAAAAAAAACAACCTTTTTTCCCTTTTTTTTATGTTGGCCTAATGCCTCTACTTCGATAAATTCTATCTTAATGGAAAAAAGGTAAATTTTCAGCTTAAGTTCTCTGCCATTTACGGCACAGTGTCCATATTTTATTTTTCCAATATTTATTTTTGTCCTTTCTCTCTAATTTTCTGCCACCAATACTCTAACCGTCTCTTACTTATTTCAATCGCGGGTGTGTTCAGCTTTCCATTGTTGTCCCTAAAACCCAAGGCTTCCTGTAGGCTCGTGCCCAAACGTACACCTGGGTGGATATCTCCACATTCAATCAGAACATGCTCCGCCGTTTCCTTATCTTTCCCGCAGCATGTGCACTGTTCTTCTTCTTTACTGAATCTTGCTTTATAACTACGCGTTCTAAGGCAACCCGATCTCGCTTCAAACAGTAAAGCGCTTCCCCTTGAATTATCGTAAAATGCCTCCCTCCTTATTTCATTTTTGCCCTTTCGGTAGTTACTCAAAGCCGGTTTTTTCTCCATAGCTGCCATCCAATAAATCCTCTCCGCCTCCCTGACTTTTCCCTTAACGCTCTTTGTTGACATATGGCTCACAATACCAGCCGTATATTTACTAGTGAGTCTTCTAGTTCTTTTTCTCCACTGTGTGTCCACGCTCTTCCTATACAAATAACGGAACACCTTCTCTGCCCATCTACTCTCCTTCATATTTCTTAGCCTTTCTTCGAACCTTATTTTGCTCTGCGCTTCCCTCGCCTCAAAACCTGCCCACCCCATATCGCCCTTTACAGCCTCGTTTGTCGTCTTCCCGTGAGCACCCAACGCGAGGCGTCCCACAGTCCTTTGATTTACATCCATTCCCGATTGCACCTCTGCCCTCATGCACACCACTGAGTTCCCAAAAGTAAGCCCTGGAACCATTACACCCTTCCACAGACCTCGAAGCACCTCATACCTATTGTATCCCCACAACGCTCTGTGCTTCATTATTGCCGCATTCCTCTTTCCTTTTGCTGCCGAGGCTTTTTCCTGTACCTCCATGTATCTATCACTCTCATTTACCTATACTCCAAGGTACTTGTATTCACTTACCCTCGGTATTTCTTGGCCTTGTATGGACACCGTCTGATCACAGGGATCATTAAATACCATCAAACCACACTTCGTTACACTGAATCCTAGTCCAAGAGCTTCACCTTCCCTTCCGCATATATTCGCCAGCTGCTGTATATCATCTCGACTGTCCGCAAATAAGACGATATCGTCCGCATAAAATAAACCTGGAAGCTTCTGCTCAATCATCATGCCGCCCTGTTTGTGTGACAGATTAAAACCAATGTTGCTACCTTCTAGCGCTTTTTCCTTACTCACCATGTACAGCATGAATAACAGTGGGGACAAAGGACATCCCTGTCTCAGACCCCTGCTAACCTCAACGTTCTCTTTGCTACGCATTCCTTCCCACTCTATGCAAACTGTATTTTCTCGGTATATCTCCCTCAAAAGCTGTATACAGTCGTCGCCCATGCCCATTCCTTTCAATATATCCCACAAAATTTCCTGATTAACGTTGTCGTATGCCCCAGTGACGTCTAGAAAAGCCACGTACAAGGGCCTATTCTCTATTTTAGATATTTCTATACACTGAGTGAGAACAAACAGGTTATCGTCTAACCGCCTGTCGACTCGAAATCCGTTCTGAAGTTCTCCCAAAATATCGTTATGTTCGGCCCATGTTTCTATTTTCATTTTTACTGCTTGCATCGCCAACCTGTATAGTACCGATGTAATGGTTAGTGGTCTATACGAGCGAATCTTGTCCTTTTCTCCCTTGCCTTTATAGATTAAGTTCATTCTACTTTGTCGCCAACTGTCCGGTATTTGTCCGTCCTTTAAGCTTTTTTCTACTGCTTTTAACAATGCTTCTTTAGTGTTATGTCCTAGATCGTTAATGAGGCTAACGGGAATCCCATCTAAACCCGCGGCAGTGTGCTTTGGAATTTTTTCTTCGGCCTTTTTCCAGTTGAAATTATCTAGTACTAGCTCTTCCTCTGTTGCTTTCTCCGCCACACTTTTACTCACCAAGGAGATCCCCTGGACGCTCTTTTGAAACGAATCGGCTGTTACCTTTTGGATGTAACCTAGCGCTTCGTACCCTTCCAATTGATTTCCTCCTTCATCTAGAATATGTTGTTGCGTTGTGACAGACTTCCTACCTAGCGCCTTTATGTGGCTCCAAAAAATTCTAGGCGCGGCCTTCTTTTTTTCGTGTATCTCTGTCATCCAGCGTTCACTTTCACCTTTAATTTTTGCCTCTACCAATTTCTGTACAAGGGATTTTTTCTCCAAATATATTTCCCATATTTTTTTGACTTCGTCCTGCGGCCGCTTCTCCTTTTTTGCCTTTCTATGCTCCCGTGATGCTTCGCGTCGCTTCTCGATCACCTCCCGGATTTCCTTGTTCCACCAACTTTTTGGCTTCCTTTTTCCTTTCCAGCAAACGGTTTTCTTCTCTTTCCCTATCTCCTTCGTCATTAGATGTAACAGCTCCCTATACTCCCAGTCCTTGCCTGGTATTTCGCCTACTTCTTCCTCGACTCTTGCGGCTATATTTATTATTTGTTTGTCATTTAAATACGAGCTGCCAGACTTTGATTCCATGCTCATATTTTTAGTTTTGTATCCCATTTGTAATGTTATTCGTTTATGATCACTACCCAAGCTGTTAATGCCTTTCTCATCTATCCTCATTTCTGTCAGTTTGTGGTAAATTCCTTCAGTCATGAGACAATAATCAATACTTGATTGCTTGTTTCCGACTTCCCATGTGATCTGGCCGTCACATTTAGGCCCCGTGTTAACTATCTCCAGACTATGTTGCTCGCAAAGATCTAGTAATAACTTCCCATTGGTGTCTGAATATCCGTCAAGGTCATGTATGTGGGCATTCATGTCCCCTAGAAGGATGATTTCGGCCCCATTACCAAATTCCTTAATATCCGCACTCATGCAATCCACTATCTCCTGATTCTTTTCTCTGCAGTTATTCCCCGTCCACAAGTAGGCTACCCCTAGCCACGTTTCCTTTCCACCTACTGTGCCCCGAACCCAGAGGTGCTCTGAACACGTCTGTTTCACTTTAACCCATTTGGCTCCGCGGTGAATTAGCATTCCTACACCCCCACCTTTCTTTTCCGATATGGTCCTGTTACACCCTTCCCAAACATAATTTTTAATATGTGGTGGCTCTTCCAAGTCTCTAAGGTGTGTTTCTGTAACCGCATACACGCCTATCTGTTCTTTGTTTAACTGCTCTTCAATCTCTAACCATTTTGCCTTCTTTCTGCCACCCTGCATGTTTATGTAACTAATTGCAACACGCGCCTTTTTCCTTTTTCTTTTACCTTTTTTCTGGGTTTTCGCAATTCTACCTGTCAAAGCGTCCTCCTGGTTGTTTTCCCCGTTACGAGCTACCCCAGACTCCGAAGGGCCCGTGAGCCCCCCAAAAAAACTACTGCGCGTCCTGCCAGTCGCCAGCCCACCTCGTGTCCAAGCCTCTTATCGAAATGAATCTTGTCTCTTTGGAATCCACCCCACCTGTGCACTTCCCTGTTTAAATCCACTACCTCGAACCCCTTCTCTCGACTAATTCGCCATATCTCTTTGTTTGCGTCGACTACCGCTCTTTGCAGGTTGACGTTGCCTACTGGTACTTCCGGTACTGTGCATACTACAATTTGCACCTGGGGGGACACGGTGCGCATGTCATCCACCCCTTTCGCCAAGGTCATCGCTAGTCCTGACGATTCTTTTTTCAGGACGTCATTTAACCCTCCCGCAATTACAACGAGGTTACGATTGTTAGCTTTAGCTGAGAGTTGTTCACCCGCTTGACTCATTACTGTCCCCAGCGTTTGTCCTGGGAACGTCCCTATCGCAACTCTCTTGTCGCCTTTCACCCTTTCTTTGATTGCCGCTGCGCATCGGACTAAATTTGAGTCACCGGCGATGATGACCTGTTCAGACATTCCTTCTGAAACCTGCACCTGGCTGCCGACTAGGTGACTAGCGTGAGTCACGGCTGCTGGTTTGCTCCCTCCCTCCCTCAAAACTACTTCCCGGTAGCTGGGCCCTGTGGCCAATGTATCTGCCTTTGTCATGCCTGTTTCCCTCATCTCTCCCGCACGGGGGGTCGTCGCCATAATGCTTCCGCCGTCACCTGCGTCTTCGTTCCCCTTCACGACCTTCGATAGGCCTTTCTCGGCTGCCCGGAGCCTTTCCTCCATGGCTGACGTTTTCTCTCGCTCCTTCGCCAATGCATTCTCCAGCTCTGCGATTTTCTCCATGAGCCCACTCTGGACCGCCATCATATTTTTCATTTTCTCCTCGAACTCGCACTGTCTACACTTGGCGTCATCTTCTGCTTTCTCTTCCGCACTAATTTCCACCTTCCTCCCTATCCCGCACTCTGAACACTTTACGGTCTTTTTGACCATGGCTAGCTCAGTGAGAGTGTAAATCAGCGCCACTAGTAGCCACGGCGGCGAGTGTGGCACACTCTTTATGAGCCTGTTTGGCGTAACATAGCGCGTGAACTTCTTACTAACTGGCAGCTGACCAATATTCTCCTGTATACTACCTAATTGCACCAAGTCTGCCAGTACGAGACCTTTGTTAATGAATAAGGGAAACAAGTGTATACTTAAGGACTCGTTTTTGTGTTATACACAATAATAATGAGATGCAACAGACAATAAAACCAAGGAGAGTATAGGGGAAGGTATTAGGCCATTTGTATTGTAAATGAGAAGAAAAGTGGGTGAAAAGATAACTTGCCGTGGTCAGGATCCTAACCTGCTACCTTCGAATAACGCGTTCGATGCTCTATCGCTGAGCTACCACGACAGCTATCCCCCCAGCCACTTTATTGGGTATCTATGTCAATTTAAACGTGGGAGTGTCAATCAGCGCCACTAGTAGTCATAGGAGCGAGTGTGGCACACCCTTTCTGAGCCTGTTTGGCGTCACGTAGCACGCGAACATATTACTAACTGGCAGCTTACCAATAGTCCCTCATATACAACCTAAATGCACCAAGTCTGCAAGTACGAGACCCTCGGTAATGAATATGAGAAACAGATGTATACTTAAGGGCTTGATTTTCGTGTTTTACACAATAATAATGAGATGTAACAGACAATAATGCCAAGGAAAGTATAGGGCAATTTATTTGGCCAGTCGTAGTGTTAATGAGAAGAAAATTGGGTGAAAAGATAACTTGCCGTGGGCAGCATCCGAACCTACGACCTTCGAATAACACGTTCGATGCTCTACCACTGACCTACCACGGCAGCTATCCCCCCAGCTACTTTTTCGGTTATCTATGTCAATTTACACGTGGGAGTGTAAATCAGCGCCACTAGTAGCCACGGCGGCGAGTGTGGCACACTCTTTATGAGCCTGTTTGGCGTCACGTAGCACTTGAACCTATTACTAACTGGCAGCTGACCAATAGTCCCTCGTGTAAAACCTAAATGTACCAAGTCTTCCAGTACGAGACCTTTCTTAATGAATAATGGAAACAAGTGTATACTTAAGGGCTCGTTTTTGTGTTTTACACAATAGTAATGACATGTAACAGACAATAAAACCAAGTAGAGTATAGGGGAAGGTATTAGGCCATTTGTATTGTAAATGAGAAGAAAAGTGGGTGAAAAGATAACTTGCCGTGGGCAAGATTTGAACCTGCAATCTTCGAATGACGCGTTCGATTCTCTACTACTGCGCTACCACGACAGCTATCCCCGCAGCCACTTTAAGTGGTATCTATGTCAATTTAAACGTGGGAGTGTCAATCAGCGCCAGTAGTAGCCATGGCGGCGAGTGCGGCACACTCTTTATGAGCCTGTTTGGCGTCACGTAGCGCGTGAACTTCTTACTAACTGGCAGCTGACGAATATTCCCCTGTATAAAACCTAAATGCACCAAGTCTGCCAGTAGGAGACCATCGTTAATGAATAAGGGAAACAAGTGTATACTTAAGGGCTCGTTTTTGTGTTTTACACAATATTAATGAGATGTAACAGGCAATAAAACCAAGGAAAGTATAGGGGAAGGTATTAGGTCATTTGTATTGTAAATGAGAAGAAAAGTGGGTGAAAAAATAACTTCCCGTGGGCAGGATCCAAACCTGCGACCTTCGAATAACGCATTCGATGCTCTATCACTGAGCTACCACGACAGCTACTCCCCCAGCCACTTTATTGGGTATCTATGTCAATTTATACGTGGGAGTGTCAATTACCGCCAATAGTAGCCATGGCGGCGAAAGTGGCAAAATCTTTATGAGCCTGTTTGGCGTAACGTAGCGCGTGAACTTCTTACTAACTGGCAGCTGACCATTATTCTCCTGTATACTACCTAATTGCACCAAGTCTGCCAGTACGAGACCTTTGTTAATGAATAAGGGAAACAAGTGTATACTTAAGGACTCGTTTTTGTGTTATACACAATAATAATGAGATGCAACAGACAATAAAACCAAGGAGAGTATAGGGGAAGGTATTAGGCCATTTGTATTGTAAATGAGAAGAAAAGTGGGTGAAAAGATAACTTGCCGTGGTCAGGATCCTAACCTGCTACCTTCGAATAACGCGTTCGATGCTCTATCACTGAGCTACCACGACAGCTATCCCCCCAGCCACTTTATTGGGTATCTATGTCAATTTAAACGTGGGAGTGTCAATCAGCGCCACTAGTAGCCATAGGAGCGAGTGTGGCACACCCTTTCTGAGCCTGTTTGGCGTCACGTAGCACGCGAACATATTACTAACTGGCAGCTTACCAATAGTCCCTCATATACAACCTAAATGCACCAAGTCTGCAAGTACGAGACCCTCGGTAATGAATAAGAGAAACAGATGTATACTTAAGGGCTTGGTTTTTGTGTTTTACACTATAATAATGAGATGTAACAGACAATATTGCCAAGGAAAGTATAGGGGAAGTTATTAGGCCAATGGTAATGTTAATGAGAAGAAAAGTGGGTGAAAAGATAACTTGCCGTGGGCAGGATCCAAACCTGCGACCTTCGAATACCGCGTTCAATGCTCTATCAAAGAGCTACTATGACAGCTATCCCCCCAGCCACTTTATTGGGTATCTATGTCAATTTAAACGTGGGAGTGTTAATCAGCGCCACTAGTAGCCATTGCAGCGAGTGTGGCACACTCTTATGAGCCTGTTTGGCGTCACGTAGCACGTGAACTTATTACTAACTAGCGGCTGACCAATAGTCCCCCGTATACAACTAAATGCACCAAGTCTGCCAGTACGAGAGCCTCATTAATGAATAAGGAAAAGAAGTGTATACTTAAGGGCTCGCTTATGTGTTTTACACAGTATTATTGAAATGTAAATGACAATAAAACTAAGGAAATTATAGGGGAAGGTATTAGGCCGTTTGTATTGTAAATGACAAAAAAAGTGGCTCAAAAGATAACTTGCCGTGGGCAGGATCCGAACCTGCGACGTTCCGATAAAGCGTTCGATGCTCCATCACCTAGCTACCACGACAGGTATCCCCTAGCCATTCTATTCGGTATCTATGTCAATTTATACGTGGGAGTGTCAATCAGCGCCACTAGTAGCCATGGCGGCGAAAGTGGCACACTCTTTAGGAGCCTGTTTTGCGTAACGTAGCACGTGAACTTCTTACTAACTGGCAGCTGACCAATATTCCCCTGTATACTACCTAAATGCACCAAGTCTGCCAGTACGAGACCTTTGTTGATGAATAAGGGAAACGAGTGTATACTTAAGGGCACGTTTTTGTGTTTTACACAATAATATTGGCATGTAACAGACAATAAAACCAAGGAGAGTTTAGGGGAAGGTGTTATGCCATTTGTATTGTAAATGAGAAGAAAAGTGGGTGAAACGATAACTTGCCCTGGGCAGGATCCGAACCAGCGTCCTTCGAATAACGCCTTCGATGCTCTACTACTGAGCTACCACGACAGCTATCCCCCAAGCCACTTTATTGGGTATCTTTGTCAATTTAAACGTGGCAGTGTTATTGTGCGCCACTAGTAGCCAAGGCGGCGAGTGTGGAACACTCTTTATGAGCCTGTTTGGCGTCATGTAGCGCATAAACTTATTACAAGTTGGCAGCTGACCAATAGTCCCCCGTATACAACCTAAATGCACCAAGTCTGCCAGTACAAGACCCTCGTTAATGAATATGAGAAACAGATGTATACTTAAGGGCTTGATTTTCGTGTTTTACACAATAATAATGAGATGTAACAGACAATAATGCCAAGGAAAGTATAGGGCATTTTATTTGGCCAGTCGTAGTGTTAATGAGAAGAAAATTGGGTGAGAAGATAACTTGCCGTGGGCAGGATCCGAACCTGCGACCTTCGAATACGCGTTCGATGCTCTACCACTGACCTACCACGGCAGCTATCCCCCCAGCCACTTTTTTGGGTATCTATGTCAATTTAAACGTGGGAGTGTAAATCAGCGCCACTAGTAGCCACGGCGGCGAGTGGGGCACACTCTTTATGAGCCTGTTTGGCGTCACGTAGCACGTGAACCTATTACTAACTGGCAGCTGACCAATAGTTCTCGTATAAAACCTAAATACACCAAGTCTGCCAGTACGAGACCCTCGGTAATGAATAAGGAAAACAAGTGTATACCTAAGGCCTTGTTTTTTGTGTTTTACACAATAATATAGAGATGTAACAGACAATAATGCCAAGGAAAGTATAGGGGAAGTTATTAGGCCAATTGTAATGTAAATGAGAAGAAAAGTGGGTGAAAACATAACTTGCCTAGGCAGCATCCAAACCTGCGACCTTCGAATAACGCATTCGATGCTCTATCACTGAGCTACCACGACAGCTACTCCCCCAGCCACTTTATTGGGTATCTATGTCAATTTATACGTGGGAGTGTCAATTACCGCCAATAGTAGCCATGGCGGCGAAAGTGGCACAATCTTTATGAGCCTGTTTGGCGTAACGTAGCGCGTGAACTTCTTACTAACTGGCAGCTGACCATTATTCTCCTGTATACTACCTAATTGCACCAAGTCTGCCAGTACGAGACCTTTGTTAATGAATAAGGGAAACACGTGTATACTTAAGGACTCGTTTTTGTGTTATACACAATAATAATGAGATGCAACAGACAATAAAACCAAGGAGAGTATAGGGGAAGGTATTAGGCCATTTGTATTGTAAATGAGAAGAAAAGTGGGTGAAAAGATAACTTGCCGTGGTCAGGATCCTAACCTGCTACCTTCGAATAACGCGTTCGATGCTCTATCACTGAGCTACCACGACAGCTATCCCCCCAGCCACTTTATTGGGTATCTATGTCAATTTAAACGTGGGAGTGTCAATCAGCGCCACTAGTAGCCGTGGCAGCGAGTGTGGCACACCCTTTCTGAGCCTGTTTGGCGTCACGTAGCACGGGAAACTATTACTAACTGGCAGCTTACCAATAGTCTCCCATATACAACCTAAATGCACCAAGTCTGCAAGTACGAGACCCTCGTTAATGAATAAGAAAAACAGATGTATACTTAAGGGCTTGTGTTTTAGGTTTTACACAATAATGATGAGATGTAACAGACAATAATGCCAAGAAAATTATAGCGGAAGTTATTAGGCCAATTGTAATGTAAATGAGAAGAAAACTGGGTGAAAACATAACTTGCCTGGGCAGGATTTGAACCTGCGACCTTCGAATAACGCGTTCGATGCTCTATCACTGAGCTACCATGACAACTATTCCCCCAGCCACTCTATTAGGTATCTAAATCAATTTAAACATGGGAGTGTCAATCAGCGCCACTAGTAGCCATGGCGGCGAGTGTGGCACACTAAGCCTGTTTGGCGTAACGTGGCGCGTGAACTTCTTACTAACTGGCAGCTGACCAATATTCCCCTGTATACTACGTAAATGCACCAAGTCTGCCAGTACGAGAACTTTGTTAATGAATAAGAGAAACAAGAGTATACTCAAGGGCTCGTTTTTGTGTTTTACACAATAATATTGAAATGTAACAGACAATGAAACCAAGGAAAGTATAGGGGAAGGTGTTAGGCCGTTTGTATTGTAATGGACAAGAAAAGTGGTTGAAAAGATAACTTGCCGTAGGCAGGATCCGAAACTGCGACGTTCCGATAACGCGTTCGATGTTCTACCACTGAGCCACCACGACAGCTATACTCCCAGCCACTTTATTGGGTACCTACGTCAATTTAAACGTGGGAGTGTCAATTAGCGCCTGTAGTAGCCATAGCGGCGAGCGTGGCACACTCATTATGAGCCTGTTTGGCGCCACGTAGCACGTGAACTTATTACTAACTGGCAGCTGACGAATAGTCCCCCGTATACAACCTAAATGCACTAAGTCTGTCAGTACGAGACCCTCGGTAATGAATAAGAGAAACAGATGTATACTTAAGCGGTCGTTTTTCGCGTGTTACACAATAATATTGAGATGTAATAGACAATAAGGCCAAGGAAACTATAAGGGAACTTATTAGGCCAGTTGGAATGTTAATGAGAAGAAAAGTGTGTGAAAAGATAACTTGCCATGGCAGGATCTGAACCTGCGACCTTCCAATAACGTGTTCAATGCTCTAGCACGGAACTACCACGACAGCTATCCCCTCAGCCACATTATTGGGTATCTATGCCAATTTATACGTGGGAGTGTCAATCAGCGCCACTAGTAGCCATGGCGGCGAGTGTGGCACACTCTTTATGAGCCTGTTTGGCGTCTCGTAGCGCGTGAACTTCTTACAAACTGGCAGCTAACCAATATTTCTCTGTATACAACCTAAATGCACCAAGTCTGCCAGTACGAGACCCTCGTTACTAAATAAGAGAAACAGATGTATACCTAAGGGCTCGTTTTTCGTGTTTTACACACAATATAATGAGATGTAACAGACCATAATTGCAAGGAAAGTATAGGAAAAGTTATTAGGCCAATTGTAATGGTAATGAGAAGAAAAGTGGGTGAAAACATAACTTGCCTGGGCAGGATTTGAACCTGCGACCTTCGAATAACGCGTTCGATGCTCTATCACTGAGCTACCATGACAACTATTCCCCCAGCCACTCTATTAGGTATCTAAATCAATTTAAACATGGGAGTGTCAATCAGCGCCACTAGTAGCCATGGCGGCGAGTGTGGCACACTAAGCCTGTTTGGCGTAACGTGGCGCGTGAACTTCTTACTAACTGGCAGCTGACCAATATTCCCCTGTATACTACGTAAATGCACCAAGTCTGCCAGTACGAGAACTTTGTTAATGAATAAGAGAAACAAGAGTATACTCAAGGGCTCGTTTTTGTGTTTTACACAATAATATTGAAATGTAACAGACAATGAAACCAAGGAAAGTATAGGGGAAGGTGTTAGGCCGTTTGTATTGTAATGGACAAGAAAAGTGGTTGAAAAGATAACTTGCCGTAGGCAGGATCCGAAACTGCGACGTTCCGATAACGCGTTCGATGTTCTACCACTGAGCCACCACGACAGCTATACTCCCAGCCACTTTATTGGGTACCTACGTCAATTTAAACGTGGGAGTGTCAATTAGCGCCTGTAGTAGCCATAGCGGCGAGCGTGGCACACTCATTATGAGCCTGTTTGGCGCCACGTAGCACGTGAACTTATTACTAACTGGCAGCTGACGAATAGTCCCCCGTATACAACCTAAATGCACTAAGTCTGTCAGTACGAGACCCTCGGTAATGAATAAGAGAAACAGATGTATACTTAAGCGGTCGTTTTTCGCGTGTTACACAATAATATTGAGATGTAATAGACAATAAGGCCAAGGAAACTATAAGGGAACTTATTAGGCCAGTTGGAATGTTAATGAGAAGAAAAGTGTGTGAAAAGATAACTTGCCATGGCAGGATCTGAACCTGCGACCTTCCAATAACGTGTTCAATGCTCTAGCACGGAACTACCACGACAGCTATCCCCTCAGCCACATTATTGGGTATCTATGCCAATTTATACGTGGAAGTGTCAATCAGCGCCACTAGTAGCCATGGCGGCGAGTGTGGCACACTCTTTATGAGCCTGTTTGGCGTCTCGTAGCGCGTGAACTTCTTACAAACTGGCAGCTAACCAATATTTCTCTGTATACAACCTAAATGCACCAAGTCTGCCAGTACGAGACCCTCGTTACTAAATAAGAGAAACAGATGTATACCTAAGGGCTCGTTTTTCGTGTTTTACACACAATATAATGAGATGTAACAGACCATAATTGCAAGGAAAGTATAGGAAAAGTTATTAGGCCAATCGTAATGGTAATGAGAAGAAAAGTGGGTGAAAAGATAACTTGCTGTGGGCAGGATTCGAACCTGCGACCTTCGAATAACGCGTTCGATGCTCTACCACTGAGCTACCACGACAGCTATCCCCCAAGCCACTTTATTTGGTATCTATGTCAATTTACACGTTTGAGTGTCAATCAGCGCAACTAGTAGCCATGGCGGCGAGTGTGGCACACTCTTTATGAGCCTGTTTGGCATAACTTAGCGCGTGAACTTCTTACTAACTGGCAGCTGACCAATATTCCATTGTATAAAACCTAAATGAACCAAGTCTGCCAGTACGAGATCTTTGTTAATGAAAAAGGGAAACAAGAGTATACCTAAGGACTTGTTTTTGTGCTTTACACAATATTAATGAGATGTAACAGACAATAAAACCAAGGAAAGTATAGGGGAAGTTATTAGGCCAATGGTAATGTAAATGAGAAGAAAAGTGGGTGAAAACATTACTTGCCTCCGCAGCATCCGAACTTGCGACCTTCGAATAACGCATTCGATGCTCTATCACTGAGCTACCACGACAGCTATTCCCCCAGCCACTTTATTGGTTATCTATGTCAAATTATACGTGGGAGTGTCAATTACCGGCACTAGTAGCCATGGCGGCGAAAGTGGCACACTCTTTATGAGCCTGTTTGGCGTAACGTAGCGCGTGAACTTCTTACTAACTGGCAGCTGACCAATATTCTCCTGTATACTACCTAATTGCACCAACTCTGCTAGTACGAGACCTTTGTTTATGAATAGGGGAAACAAGTGTGTACTTAATGGCTCGTTTTTGTGTTATACACAATAATAATGAGATGCAACAGACAATAAAACCAAGGAGAGTATAGGGGAAGGTATTAGGCCATTTGTATTGTAAGTGAGAAGAAAAGTGGGTGAAAAGATAACCTGCCGTGGGCACGATCCGAACCTGCTACCTTCGAATAACGCGTTCGATGCTCTACCACTGAGCTACCACGACAGCCATCTCCCCAGCCACTTTATTGGGTATCTATGTCAATTTAAACGTAGGAGTGTCAATCAGCGCCACCAGTAGCCATGGCAGCGAGTGTGGCACACCCTTTATGAGCCTGTTTGGCGTCACGTAGCACGTGAACATATTACTAACTGGCAGCTTACCAATAGTCCCCAATATACAACCTTAATGCACATGGTGCATGCAAGTACGAGACCCTCGTTAATGAATAAGAAAAACAGATGTATACTTAAGGGCTTGTGTTTTATGTTTTACACAATAATGATGAGGTGTAACAGACTATAATGCCAAGGAAAGTATAGCGGAAGTTATAAGGCCAATGGTAATGTAAATGAGAAAAAAATTGGGTGAAAACATAACTTGCCTGGGCCGGATTTGAACCTGCGACCTTCGAATAACGCGTTCGATGCTCTATCCCAGAGCTACCATGACAACTATTCCCCCAGCCACTTTATTGGGTATCTATGTCAATTTATACGTGGGAGTGTCAATCAGCGCCACTAGTAGCCATGGCGCCGAGTGTGGCACACTGAGCCTGTTTGGCGTAACGTAGCGCGAGAACTTCTTACTAACTGGCAGCTGACCAATATTCCCCTATATACAACGTAAATGCACCAAGTCTGCCAGTACGAGAACTTTGTTAATGAATAAGGGAAACAAGAGTATACTTATGGGCTCGTTTTTGTGTTTTACACAATAATATTGAGATGTAACAGACAATAAAACCATGGGGAGTATAGGGGAAGGTATTAGGCCATTTGTATTGTATATGAGAAGAAAAGTGGGTGAAACAATAACTTGCCCTGGGCAGGATCCGAACCAGCGACCTTCGAATAACGCCTTCGATGCTCTACTACTGAGCTACCACGACAGCTATCCCCCAAGCCACTTTATTGGGTATCTTTGTCAATTTAAACGTGGCAGTGTTATTGTGCGCCACTAGTAGCCATGGCGGCGAGTGTGGAACACTCTTTATGATCCTGTTTGGCGTCACGTAGCGCGTAAACTTATTACAAACTGGCAGCTGACCAATAGTCCCCCGTATACAACTAAATGCACCAAGTCTGCCAGTACGAGAGCCTCATTAATGAATAAGGAAATGAAGTGTATCCTTAAGGGCTAACTTTTGTGTTTTACACAGTATTATTGAAATGTAACGGACAATAAAACCAAGGAAAGTATAGGGGAAGGTATTAGGCCGTTTGTATTGTAAATGACAAGAAAAGTGGCTAAAAAGATAACTTGCCGTGGGCAGGATCCGAACCTGCGCCGTTCCGATAAAGCGTTCGATGCTCCATCACTTAGCTACCACGACAGCTATCCCCTAGCCACTCTATTCGGTATCTATGTCAATTTATACGTGGGAGTGTCAATCAGCGCCACTAGTAGCCATGGCGGCGAAAGTGGCACACTCTTTAGGAGCCTGTTTGGCGTAACGTAGCACGTGAACTTCTTACTAACTGGCAGCTGACCAATATTCCCCTGTACACTACCTGAATGCACCAAGTCTGCCAGTACGAGACCTTTGTTGATGAATAAGGGAAACAAGTGTATACTTAAGGGCTCGTTTTTGTGTTTTACACAATAATATTGGCTTGTAACAGACAATAAAACCAAGGAGTGTTTAGGGGAAGGTGTTATGCCATTTGTATTGTAAATGAGAAGAAAAGTGGGTGAAACGATAGCTTGCCCTGAGCAGGATCCGAACCAGCGACCTTCGAATAACGCCTTCGATGCTCTACTACTGAGCTACCACGACAGCTATCCCCCATACCACTTTATTGGGCATCTTTGTCAATTTAAACGTGGCAGTGTTATTGTGCGCCACTAGTAGCCATGGCGGCGAGTGTGGAACACTCTTTATGAGCCTGTTTGGCGTCACGTAGCGCGTAAACTTATTACAAACTGGCAGCTGACCAATAGTCCCCCGTATACAACCTAAACGCACCTAGTCTGCCAGTACAAGACCCTCGTTAATGAATATGAGAAACAGATGTATACTTAAGGGCTTGATTTTCGTGTTTTACACAATAATAATGAGAAGTAACAGACAATAATGCCAAGTAAAGTATAGGGCAATTTATTTGGCCAGTCGTAGTGTTAATGAGAAGAAAATTGGGTGAGAAGATAACTTGCCGTGGGCAGGATCCGAACCTGCGACCTTCGAATACGCGTTCGATGCTCTACCACTGACCTACCACGGCAGCTATCCCCCCAGCTACTTTTTTGGGAATCTATGTCAATTTAAACGTGGGAGTGTAAATCAGCGCCACTAGTAGCCACGGCGGCGAGTGTGGCACACTCTTTATAAGCCTGTTTGGCGTCACGTAGCACGTGAACCTATTACTAACTAGCAGCTGACCAATAGTCCCCCGTATACAACCTAAATGCACCAAGTCTGCCAGTACAAGACCCTCTTTAATGAATAAGAAAAAGAAGTGTATATTTAAGGGCTCGTTTTTTGTTTTTTACACAATCATAATGAGATGTAACAGACCGTAATGCCAAGGAAAGAATAGGGTAAGTTATTAGGCCAATAGTAATGTAAATGCGAAAAAATGTGGGTGAAAAGATAACTTGCCGTGGGCAAGATCTGAACCTGCGACCTTCGAATGACGCGTTCGATGCTCTACTACTGAGCTATTACGACAGCTATCCCCCAAGCCACAATATTGAGTATCAATGTCAATTTAAACGTGGGAGTGTCAATCAGCGCCAGTAGTAGCCATGGCAGCGAGTGTGGCACACTATTTATGAGCCTGTTTGACGTAACGTAGCGCGTGAACTTCTTACTAACTGGCAGCTGACCAATATTCCCCTGTATACTACCTAAATGCACCAACTCTGCCAGTACGAGACCTTTGTTAATGAATAAGGGAAACAAGTGTATACTTAAGGGCTCGTTTTTGTGTTTTACACAATTTATTGAGATGTATTAAACAATAATGCTAAGGAAAGTATAGGGGAAGTTATTAGGCCAATTGTAATGTTAATGAGAAGAAAAGTGTGTGAAAAAATAACGTGCCGTGGCAGGATCCGAACCTGCGACCTTCGAATAACGTGTTTAATGCTCTACCACTGAGCTACCACAACAGCTATCCCCACAGCCAATTTATTGGGTACCTTTGTCAGTTTAAACGTGGCAGTGTTATTCAGCGCCACTAGTAGCCATGGCGGCGACTGTGGCACACTCTTTCTGAGCCTGTTTGGCATCACGTAGCGCGTGAGCTTATTACTAACTGGCAGCTGACCAATAGTCCCCCGTAAAAAACAACCTAAATGCACCAAGTCTGCCAGTACGAGACCCTCGTTAATGAATAAGAGAAACAGATGTATAATTAAGGGCTCGTTTTTCGTGTTTTACACACAATATAATGAGATGTAACAGACCATAATTGCAAGGAAAGTATAGGCGAAGTTATTAGGCCAATTGTAATGGTAATGAGAAGAAAAGTGGATGAAAAGATAATTCGCCGTGGACAGGATCCGAACCTGCGACCTTCGAATAACGCGTTCGATGCTCTACCACTGAGCTACCATGACAGCTATCCCCCGAGCCACTTTGTTGGGTATCTGTGTCAATTTAAACGTGGGGGTGTCAATCAGCGCCACTAGTAGCCATGACGGCGAGTGTGGCACACTCTTATGAGCCTGTTTGGCGTAACGTACCGCGTGAACTTCTTACTAACTGGCAGCTGACCAATATTCCATTGTATAAAATCTAAATGCACCAAGTCTGCCAGTACGAGATCTTTCCCTACTGAAACGTTCCGTATGCGATGTCCAATAATTCCGTATGTTTCCGTAAGAATCTTACGGAAATATATGAAAAATTTATAGGAAACATATGTATTTCTTATGGAAACATATGGAATTATTGGACTCGCATACGGAACGTTTCAGTAGGGTTGTTAATGAAAAAGGGAAACAAGTGTATACCTAAGGACTCGTTTTTGTGTTTTACACAATATTAATGAGATGTAACAGACAATAAAACCGAGGAAAGTATAGGGGAAGTGATTAGGCCAATTGTAATGTAAATGAGAAGAAAAGTGGGTGAAAACATAACTTGCCTGCGCAGCATCCGAACTTGCGACCTTCGAATAACGCATTCGGCTCTCTATCACCGAGCTACCACGACAGGCATTCCCCCAGCCACTTTATTGGGTATCTATGTCAATTTATACGTGTAAGTGTCAATCAGCGCCACTAGTAGCCATGGCGGCGAACGTGGCACACCCTTTATGAGCCTGTTTGGCGTCACGTAGCACGTGAACTTATTACTAACTGGCAGCTGACCAATAGTCCCCGTATACAACCTAAATGCACCAAGTCTGCGAGTACGAGACCCTCGTTAATGAATAAGGAAAACAAGTGTATACTTAAGGGCTCGTTTTTCGTGTTTTACACAATAATAATGAGATGTAACAGACAATAAGGCCAAGGAAAGTATAGGGGAAGTTATTAGGCCAATTGTAATGTAAATGAGAAGAAAAGTGGGTGAAAACATAACTTGCCTGGGCAGCATCCGAACCTGCGACCTTCGAATAACGCATTCGATGCTCTATCACTGAGCTACCACGACAGCTATTCCTCCAGCCACTTCATTGGGTATCTATGTCAATTTATACGTGGGAGTGTCAATTACCGCCACTAGTAGCCATGGCGGCGAAAGTGGCACAATCTTTATGAGCCTGTTTGGCGTAACGTAGCGCGTGAACTTCTTACTAACTGGCAGCTGACCAATATTCTCCTGTATACTACCTAATTGCACTAAGTCTGCTGGTACGAGACCTTTGTAAATGAATAAGGGAAACAAGTGTATACTTAAGGGCTTGTTTTTGTGTTATACACAATAATAATGAGATGCAACAGACAATAAAACCAAGGAGAGTATGGAGGAAGGTATTAGGCCATTTGTATTGCAAACGAGAAGAAAAGTGGGTGAAAAGATAACTTGCCGTGGTCAGGATCCGAACCTGCTACCTTCGAATAACGCGTTCGATGCTCTATCACTGAGCTACCACGACAGTTATCCCCCCAGCCACTTTATTGGGTATCTATGTCAATTTAAACGTGGGAGTGTCAATCAGCGCCACTAGTAGCCGTGGCAGCGAGTGTGGCACACCCTGTCTGAGCCTGTTTGGCGTCACGTAGCACGGGAACATATTACTAACTGGCAGCTTACCAATAGTCCCCGTATACAACCTAAATGCACCAAGTCTGCGAATACGAGACCCTCGTTAATGAATAAGGAAAACAAGTGTATACTTAAGGGCTCGTTTTTCGTCTTTTACACAATAATAATGAGATGTAACAGACAATAATGCCAAGGAAAGTATAGGGGAAGTTATTAGGCCAATTGTAATGTAAATGAGAAGAAAAGTGGGTGAAAACATAACTTGCCTGGGCAGCATCCGAACCTGCGACCTTCGAATAACGCATTCGATGCTCTATCACTGAGCTACCACGACAGCTATTCCCCCAGCCACTTTATTGGGTATCTATGTCAATTTATACGTGGGAGTGTCAATTACCGCCATTAGTAGCCATGGCGGCGAAAGTGGCACAATCTTTATGAGCCTGTTTGGCGTAACGTAGCGCGTGAACTTCTTACTAACTGGCAGCTGACAAATATTCTCCTGTATACTACCTAATTGCACCAAGTCTGCCAGTACGAGACCTTTGTAAATGAATAAGGGAAACAAGTGTATACTTAAGGGCTCGTTTTTGTGTTATACACAATAATAATGAGATGCAACAGACAATAAAACCAAGGAGAGTATAGGGGAAGGTATTAGGCCATTTGTATTGTAAACGAGAAGAAAAGTGGGTGAAAAGATAACTTGCCGTGGTCAGGATCCGAACCTACTACCTTCGAATAACGCGTTCGATGCTCTATCACTGAGCTACCACGACAGCTATCCCCCCAGCCACTTTATTGGGTATCTATGTCAATTTGAACGTGGGAGTGTCAATCAGCGCCACTAGTAGCCGTGGCAGCGAGTGTGGCACACCCTTTCTGAGCCTGTTTGGCGTCACGTAGCACGGGAACATATTACTAACTGGCAGCTTACCAATAGTCCCCCATATACAACCTAAATGCACCAAGCCTGCAAGTACGAGACCCTCGTTAATGAATAAGAAAAACAGATGTATACTTAAGGGCTTGTGTTTTATGTTTTACACAATAATGATGAGATGTAACAGACAATAGTGCCAAGGAAAGTATAGCGGATGTTATTAGGCCAATTGTAATGTAAATGAGAAGAAAATTGGGTGAAAACATACCTTGCCTGGGCAGGATTTGAACCTGCGACCTTCGAATAACGCGTTCGATGCTCTATCCCTGAGCTATCATGACAACTATTCCCCCCAGCCATTTTATTGGGTATCTATGTCAATTTACACGTTGAGTGTCAATCAGCGCCACTAGTAGCCATGGCGGCGAGTGTGGCATACTGAGCCTGTTTGGCGTAACGTAGCGCGTGAACTTCTTACTAACTGGCAGCTGACCAATATTTTCATGTATAAAACCTATATGCACCAAGTCTGCCAGTACAAGACCTTTGTAATGAATAAGGGAAACAAGTGTATACTTAAGGGCTCGCTTTTGTGTTTTACACTGTATTATTGAAATGTAACAAACAATTAAACCAAGGAAAGTATAGGGGAAGGTATTAGGCCGTTTGTATTGTAAATGACAAGAAAAGTCGGGGAAAAGATAACTTGCTGTGGGCAGGATCCGAACCTGCGACGTTCCGATAACGCGTTCGATGCTCTACCACTGACCAACCACGACAGCTATCCCCACAGCAACTTTATTGGGTATCTATGTCAATTTAAACGTGGGAGTGTCAATCAGCGCCAGTAGTAGTCATGGCGGCGAGTGTGGCACACTCTTTAGGAGCCTGTTTGACGTCACGTAGCTCGTGAACTTATCACTAACTGGCAGCTGACCAATAGTACCCCGTATACAACCTAAATGCACCAAGTCTGCCAGTACGAGACCCTCGTTAATGAATAAGGAAAACAAGTGTATACTTAAGGGCTCGTTTTTTGTGTTCTACACAATAATAATGAGATGTAACAGACAATAATGCCAAGGAAAGTATAGGGGATGTTATTAGGCAAATTGTAATGGTAATAAGAAGAAAAGTGTGTGAAAAGATAACTTGCCCTGGCAGGATCCGAACCTGTGACATTCGAATAACGTGTTCAATGCACTAGCACGGAGCTACCACGACAGCTACCCCCTCAGCCACTTTATTGGGTATCTATGTCAATTTATACGTGGGAGTGTCAATCAGCGCCACTAGTAGCCATGGCGGCGAGTGTGGCAAACTCTTTATGATCCTGTTTGGCGTCTCGTAGCGCGTGAACTTCTTACTAACTGGCCGCTGACCAATATTCCCCTGTATACAACCTAAATGCATCAAGTCTGCCAGTACGAGACCCTCGTTAATGAATAATAGAAACAGATGTATACTTAAGAACTCGTTTTTCGTGTTTAAAACAATATAATGAGATGTAAGAGACAATAATGCCAAGGAAAGTATAGGGGAAGTTATTAGGCCAATTGTAATGGTAATGAGAAGAAAAGTGGGTGAAAAGTTAACTTACAATGGGCAGGATCCGTACATGCGACCTTCGAATAACGCGTTCAATGCTCTACCAATGAGCTACCATGACAGCTATCCCCACAGCCAATTTATCGTGTATCTTTGTCAATTTAAACGTGGCAGTGTTATTCAGCGCCACTAGTAGCCATTGCGGCGAGTGTGGCACACTCTTTCTGAGCCTGTTTGGCATCACGTAGCGCGTTAACTTATTACTAACTGGCAGCTGACCAATAGTCCCCCGTAAACAACCTAAATGCACCAAGTCTGCCAGTACGAGACCTTCGTTAATGAATAAGAGAAACAGATGTATACTTAAGGGCTTGATTTTCGTGTTTTACACAATAATAATGAGATGTAACAGACAATGATGCCAAGGAAAGTATAGGGGTTTATTTGGCCAGTTGTAGTGTTATTGAGAAGAAAAGTGGGTGAAAAGATAACTTGCCGTGGGCAGGATCCGAGCCTGCGACCTTCGAATAACGCGTTCGATGCTCTACCACTGAGCTACCACGACACCCATGCCCCCAGCCACTTTATTGGGTATCTATGACAATTTAAACGTGGGAGTGTAATTCAGCGCCACTAGTAGCCACGGCGGCGAGTCTGGCACACCCTTTATTAGCCTGTTTGGCGTCACGTATCACGTGAACTTATTACTAACTGGCAGCTGACCAATAGTCCCCCGTATACAACCTAAATGCACCAAGTCTGCCAGTACGAGACCCTCGTTAATGAATAATGAAAACAAGTGTATACTTAAGGGCTCGTTTTTCGTGTTTTACACAATAGTAATGAGATGTAACAGACAATAATGCCAAGGAAAGTATAGGAGAAGTTATTAGGCCAATTGTAATGGTAATGAGAAGAAAAGTGTGTGAAAAGATGACTTGCGGTGGCAGGATCCGAACCTGTGACCTTCGAATAACGTTTTCAATGCACTTGCACGGAGCTACTACGACAGCTATCCCCTCAGCCACTTTATTGGGTATCTATGTCAATTTATAGGTGGGTGTGTCAATCAGCGCCACTAGTAGCCATGGCAGCGAGTGTGGCACACCCTTTATGGGTCTGTTTGGCGTCACGTAGCACGTGAACATATTACTAACTGGCAGCTTACCAATAGTCTCCCATATACAACCTAAATGCACCAAGTCTGCAAGTACGAGACCCTCGTTAATGAATAAGAAAAATAGATGTATACTTAAGGGATTGTGTTTTATGTTTTGCACTATAATGATGAGATGTAACAGACAATAATGCCAAGGAAAGTATAGCGGAAGTTATTAGGCCAATTGTAATGTAAATGAGAAGAAAATTGGGTGAAAACATAACTTGCCTGGGCAGGATTTGAACCTGCGACCTTCGAATAACGCGTTCGATGCTCTATCCTTGAGCTACCATGACAACTATTCCCCCAGCCATTTTATTGGGTATCTATGTCAATTTATACGTTGGGTGTCAATCAGCGCCACTAGTAGCCATGGCGGCGAGTGTGGCATACTGAGCCTGTTTGGCGTAACATAGCGCGTGAACTTCTTACTAACTTGCAGCTGACCAATATTTCCATGTTTAAAACCTATATGCACCAAGTCTGCCAGTACAAGAGCTTTGTTAATGAATAAGGGAAACAAGTGTATACTCAAGGGCTCGCTTTTGTGTTTTACACTGTATTATTGAAATGTAAAAAACAATAAAACCAAGGAAAGTATAGGGGAAGGTATTAGGCCGTTTGTATTGTAAATGACAAGAAAAGTGGGTGAAAAGATAACTTGCTGTGGGCAGGATCCGAACCTGCGACGTTCCGATAACGCGTTCGATGCTCTACCACTGAGCAACCACGACAGCTATCCCCACAACAACTTTATTGGGTATCTATGTCAATTTAAACGTGGGAGTGTGAATCAGCGCCAGTAGTAGTCATGGCGGCGAGTGTGGCACACTCTTTAGGAGCCTGTTTGACGTCACCTAGATCGTGAACTTATTACTAACTGGCAGCTGACCAATAGTCCCCCGTATACAACCTAAATGCACCAAGGCTGCACGTACGAGATCCTCGTTAATGAATACGGAAAACAAGTGTATACTTAAGGCTCGTTTTTGTGTTTTACACATTAATAATGAGATGTAACAGATAATAATTCCAATGAAAGTATAAGGTAAGTTATTAGGCCAATTTTTTTGTAATTGAGAAGAAAAGTGGGTGAAAAGATAACTTGCCGTGGCAGGATCCGAACCTGCAACCTTCGAATAACGTGTTCAATGCACTAGCACGGAGCTACCACGACAGCTATCCCCTCAGCCACTTTATTGGGTACCTTTGTCAATTTAAACGTGGCAGTGTTATTCAGCGCCACTAGTAGCCATGGCGACGAGTTTGGCACACTCTTTCTGAGCCTGTTTGGCATCAAGTAGCGCGTGAACTTATTACTAAGTGGCAGCTAACGAATAGTCCCCCGTATACAACCTAAATGCACTAAGTCTGCCATTACGAGACCCTCGTTAATGAATAAGAGAAACAGATCTATACTTAAGGGCTCGTTTTTCGTGTTTTACACACAATATAATGAGATGTAACAGACTATAATGCCAAGGAAAGTATACGGGAAGGTATTAGGCCAATTGTAATGGTAATGACAAGAAAAGTGGGTGAAAAGATAACTTGCCTGGGCAGGATTTGAACCTGCGATCTTCGAATAACGCGTTCGATGCTCTATCCCTGAGCTACCATGACAACTATTCCCCCAGCCACTTTACTGGGTATCTATGTCAATTTATACGTGGGAGTGTCAATCAGCGCCTCTAGTAGCCATGGCGGCGAGTGTGGCATACTGAGCCTGTTTGGCGTAACGTAGCGCGTGAACTTCTTACTAACTGGCAGCTGACCAATATTTCCACGTATAAAACCTATATGCACCAAGTCTGCCAGTACAAGACCTTTGTTAATGAATAAGGGAAACAAGTGTATACTTAAGGGCTCGCTTTTGTGTTTCACACAGTATTATTGAAATGTAACAGACAATAAAGCCAAGGAAAGTATAGGGGAAGGTATTAGGCCATTTGTATTGTAAATGACAAGAAAAGTGGGTGAAAAGATAACTTGCCGTGGGCAGGATCCAAACCTGCGACGTTCCGATAACGCGTTCGATGCTCTACCACTGAGCAACCACGACAGCTATCCCCACGGTCACTTTATTGGGTATTTATGTCAATTTAAACGTGGGAGTGTCAATCAGCGCCAGTAGTAGCCATGGCGGCGAGTGTGGCACACTCTTTAGGAACCTGTTTGACGTCACGTAGCGCGTGAGCTTCTTACTAACTGGCAGCTGGCCAAAATTCTCCAGTATACTACCTAATTGCACCAAGTCTGCCAGTACGAGACCTTTGTTAATGAATAAGGGAAACAAGTGTATACTTAAGGGCTCGTTTTTGTGTTATACACAATAATAATGAGATGCAACAGACAATAAAACACAGGAGAGTATAGGTAAAGGTATTAGGCCATTTTATTGTAAAGGAGAAGAAAAGTGAGTGAAAAGTTAACTTGCCGTGGGCAGAATCCAAACCTGCGACCTTCGAATAACGCATTTGATGCTCTATCACTGAGCTACCACGACGGCTATTCCCCCAGCCTTTTTATTGGGTATCTATGTCAAATTATACGTGGGAGTGTCAATCAGTGCCTATCTTTGTCTTGTATGTGGTTGAATTCTTATACAATTTTAGTTGACTTATGTTGCCTTCCTGATTTGCGCATCTGATACTTGTTTCTTTATTTTGTCTTTTTTTCTTGTGTGTTATATATGTTGTACCCACCCCCTCTGTAATGCCCTACGGGCCCTGAGGGTATTCTAATAAATAAATAAATAAAAGTGGGTGAAAACATGACTTGCATGAGCAGGATCCGAACCTGCGACCTTCGAATAACGCATTTGATGCTCTATCACTGAGCTACCACGACGGCTATTCCCCCAGCCTTTTTATTGGGTACCTATGTCAAATTATACGTGGGAGTGTCAATCAGTGCCACTAGTAGCCATGACGGCGAAAGTCGCACACTTTTTCTGAGCCTGTTTGGCATCACGTAGCGCGTGAACCTATTACTAACTGGCAGCTGACCAATAGTCCCCCGTAAACAACCTAAATGCACCAAGTCTGCCAGTACGAGACCCTCGGTAATGAATAAGAGAAACAGATGTATACTTAAGGGCTTGATTTTTGTTTCGTATTTTACACAATAATAATGAGATGTAACAGACAATAATGCCAAGGAAAGTATATGGGAAGTTATTTGGCCAATTGTATTGTTAATGAGAATAAAATTGGGTGGAAAGATAACTTGCCATGGGCAGGTTTGAAACCTGCGACTTTCGAATAACGCGTTCGATGCTCTACAACTGAGCTACCACGACAGCTATGCCCCCAGCCACTTTATTGGGTATCTATGTCAATTTAAACGTGGGAGTGTCAATCAGCGCCACTAGTAGCCATGGCAGCGAGTGTGGCACACCCTTTATGGGCCTGTTTGGCGTCACGTAGCACGTGAACATATTACTAACTGGCAGCTTACCAATAGTCTCCCATATACAACCTAAATGCACCAAATCTGCAAGTACGAGACCCTAGTTAATGAATAAGAAAAACAGATGTATACTTAAGGGCTTGTTTTTGTGTTTTACACAATAATGATGAGATGTAACAGACAATAATGCCAAGGAAAGTATAGCGGAAGTTATTAGGCCAATTGTAATGTAAATGAGAAGAAAATTGGGTGAAAACATAACTTGCCTGGGCAGGATTTGAACCTGCGACCTTCGATTAACGCGTTCGAAGCTCTCTCACTGAGCTACCGCGACAGCTATTCCCCCGCCACTTTATTGGGTATTTATGTCAATTTAATTGTGGGAGTTTCAATCCGCGCCAGTAGTAGCCAAGGCGGCAAGTGTGGCACACTCTTTATGAGCTTGTTTGGCGTCATGTAGCACGTGAACTTATCACGAACTGGCAGGTGACCAATAGTCCCTCGTATACTACCTAAATGCACCAAGTCTGCCAGTACGAGACCCTCGTTAATGAACAAGAGAAACAGATGTATACCTAAGAGCTCGTTTTTCGTGTTTTACACATTATAATGAGACATAACAGACAATAATTTTGAGGAAAGTATAGGGGAAGTTATTAGCCCCATTGTAATGTAAATGAGAAGAAAAGTGGGTGAAAAGATAACTTGATGTGGACAGGATTCGAACCTGCGAGCTTCGAATAACGCGTTCGATGCTCTACTATTGAGCTGCCACGGCAGCTATCCCTCCAGCCACTTTTTTGGGTATCTATATCAATTTAAACGTAGGAGTGTCAATAGCGCCACTAGTAGCCATGGCGGCGAGTGTGGCAAACTCTTTATGAGCATGTTTGGCGTCACGTAGCACGTGAACTTATTTCTAACTGGCAGCTGACCAATAGTCTCCCGTATACAACCTAAATGCACCAAGTCTGCCAGTACGAGACCCTCGTTAATGAATACGGAAAACAAGTGTATACTTAAGGGCTCATTTTTTGTGTTTTACACAATAATAATGAGATGTAACAGACAATAATGCCAAGGAAAGTATAGGGGAAATATTAGGCCAATTGTAATGTTAATGAGAAGAAAAATGCGTGAAACGATAACTTGCCGTGAACAGGATACGAACCAGCGACCTTCGAATAACACGTTCATTGCTCTACCGCTGAGCTACCACGAGAGCTATTCCCTCAGCCACTTCATTGGTTATTTATGTGTTTAAACGTGAGAGTGTCTAAGAGCGCAACTAGCAGCCATGGCAGCGAGTGTGGCACACTCTTTATGAGCCTGTTTGGCGTCACGTAGCACGTGAACTTATTACTAACTGGCAGCTGACCAATATTCCCCTGTATACTACCTAAATGCACCGAATCTGCCAGTACGAGACCTTTGTTAATGAATAAGGGAAACAAGTGTATACTTAAGGGCTCGTTTTTGTGTTATACACAATAATAATGAGATGCAACAGACAATAAAACCAAGGAGAGTATAGGGTAAGGTATTAGGCCATTTGTATTGTAAATGAGAAGAAAAGTGCGTGAAAAGATAACTTACCGTGGTCAGGATCCGAACCTGCTACCTTCGAATAACGCGTTCGATGCTCTATCACTGAGCTACCACGACAGCTATTCCCCCAGCCATTTTATTGGGTATCTATGTCAATTTAAACGTGGGAGTGTCAATCAGCGCCACTAGTAGCCATGGCAGCGAGTGTGGCACACCCTTTCTGAGCCTGTTTGGCGTCACGTACCACGCGAACATATTACTAACTGGCAGCTTACCAATAGTCCCCCATATACAACCTAAGTGCACCAAGTCTGCAAGTACGAGACCCTCGTTAATGAATATGAGAAACAGATGTATACTTAAGGGCTCGTTTTTTGTGTTTTACACAATAATAATGAGATGTAACAGACAATAATGCCAAGGAAAGTATAGGGCAATTTATTTGGCCAGTCGTAGTGTTAATGAGAAGAAAATTGGGTGAAAAGATAACTTGCCGTGGGCAGCATCCGAGCCTACGACCTTCGAATAACACGTTCGATGCTCTACCACTGACCTACCACGGCAGCTATCCCCCCAGCTACTTTTTTGGTTATTTATGTCAATTTAAACGTGGGAGTGTAAATCAGCGCCACTAACAGCCACGGCGGCGAGTGTGGCACACTCTTTATGAGCCTGTTTGGCGTCACGTAGCACGTGAACCTATTACTAACTGGCAGCTGACCAATAGTCCCTCGTATAAAACCTAAATGTACCAACTCTGCCAGTACGAGACCTTTGTTAATAAATAATGGAAACAAGTGTATACTTAAGGGCTTGTTTTTGTGTTTTACACAATAGTAATGACATGTAACAGACAATAAAACCAAGGAGAGTATAGGGGAAGGTATTAGGCCATTTGTATTGTAAATGACAAAAAAAGTGGGTGAAAAGATAACTTGCCGTGGGCAAGATCTGAACCCGCGACCTTCGAATGACGCGTTCGATTCTCTGCTACTGCGCTATTACGACAGCTATCCCCCAAGCCACATTATTAGGTATCTATGTCAATTTAAACGTGGGAGTGTCAATCAGCGCCAGTAGTAGCCATGGCGGCGAGTGTGGCACACTCTTTATGAGCCTGTTTGTCGTCACGTAGCACGTGAACTTATTACTAACTGGCAGCTGACGAATAGTCCCCCGTTTACAACCTAAATGCAGCAAGTCTGCCAGTACGAGACTCTCGTTAATGAATAAGAGAAACAGATGTATACTTAAGGGCTTGTTTTTTGTGTTTTACACAATAATAATGAGATGTAACGGACAATAATGGCAAGGAGAGAATAGGGGAAATATTAGGCCATTTGTATAGTATATGAGAAGAAAAGTGGGTGAAAAGATAACTTGGCGTTGGCAGGATCCAAACCTGCAACGTTCCTATAACGCGTTCGATGCTCTGCCACAGAGCTACCACGACAGCCATCCCCCCAGTCACTTTATTGGGTATCTATGTCAATTTCAACGTGGGAGTGCCAATCAGCGCCAGTAGTAGCCATGGCGGTGAGTGTGGCACACTCTTTATGAGCCTGTTTGACCTCACGTAGCACGTGAACTTATTACGAACTTGCAGCTGACCAATAGTCCCCCGTATACAACCTAAATGCACCAAGTCTGCTAGTACGAGAGCCTCGTTAATGAATAAGGGAAAGAAGAGTATACTTAACGGCTCGTTTTTTGTGTTTTACACTACACTAATGAGATGTAACAGACAATAATGCAAAGGAAAGTATAGGGGAAGTTATTAGGCCAATTGTAATGTAATTGAGAAGAAAAATGGGTGAAAACAAAACTTGCCGTGCGCAGGATCCAAACGTGCGACGTTCCAATAAAGCGTTCGAAGCTCTACTATTGAGCTACCACGACAGCTATCCCCCCAGCCACTTTAAGTGGTATCTATGTCAATTTAAACATGGGAGTGTCAATCAGCGCCAGTAGTAGCCATGGCGGCGAGTGCGGCACACTCTTTATGAGCCTGTTTCGCGTCACGTAGCGCGTGAACTTCTTACTAACTGGCAGCTGACAAATATTCCCCTGTATAAAACCTCAATGCACCAAGTCTGCCAGTAGGAGACCTTTGTTAATGAATAAAGAAAACAAGTGTATACTTAAGGGCTCGTTTTTCTGTTTTACACATTATTAATGAGATGTAACAGACAATAAAACCAAGAAAAGTATAGGGGAAGGTATTAGGCCAATTGTAATGTAAATGAGAAGAAAAGTGGGTGAAAACATAACTTGCCGTGGGCAGGATCCGAACCTGCTACCTTCGAATAAGGCGTTCGATGCTCTAACACTGAGCTACCACGACAGCTATCCTCCAGCCACTTTATTGGGTATCTATGTCCATTTAAACGTGGGAGTGTCAATCAGCGCCACTAGTAGCCATGGCAGCGAGTGTGGCACACCCTTTATGGGCCTGTTTGGCGTCACGTAGCACGTGAACATATTACTAACTGGCAGCTTACCAATAGTCTCCCATATACAACCTAAATGCACCAAATCTGCAAGTACGAGACCCTAGTTAATGAATAAGAAAAACAGATGTATACTTAAGGGCTTGTTTTTGTGTTTTACACAATAATGATGAGATGTAACAGACAATAATGCCAAGGAGAGTATAGCGGAAGTTATTAGGCCAATTGTAATGTAAATGAGAAGAAAATTGGGTGAAAACATAACTTGCCTGGGCAGGATTTGAACCTGCGACCTTCGATTAACGCGTTCGAAGCTCTCTCACTGAGCTACCGCGACAGCTATTCCCCCGCCACTTTATTGGGTATTTATGTCAATTTAATTGTGGGAGTTTCAATCCGCGCCAGTAGTAGCCAAGGCGGCAAGTGTGGCACACTCTTTATGAGCTTGTTTGGCGTCATGTAGCACGTGAACTTATCACGAACTGGCAGGTGAACAATAGTCCCTCGTATACTACCTAAATGCACCAAGTCTGCCAGTACGAGACCCTCGTTAATGAACAAGAGAAACAGATGTATACCTAAGAGCTCGTTTTTCGTGTTTTACACATTATAATGAGACATAACAGACAATAATTTTGAGGAAAGTATAGGGGAAGTTATTAGCCCCATTGTATAGTAAATGAGAAGAAAAGTGGGTGAAAAGATAACTTGCTGTGGACAGGATTCGAACCTGCGAGCTTCGAATAACGCGTTCGATGCTCTACTATTGAGCTGCCACGGCAGCTATCCCTCCAGCCACTTTTTTGGGTATCTATGTCAATTTAAACGTAGGAGTGTCAATAGCGCCACTAGTAGCCATGGCGGCGAGTGTGGCAAACTCTTTATGAGCATGTTTGGCGTCACGTAGCACGTGAACTTATTTCTAACTGGCAGCTGACCAATAGTCTCCCGTATACAACCTAAATGCACCAAGTCTGCCAGTACGAGACCCTCGTTAATGAATACGGAAAACAAGTGTATACTTAAGGGCTCATTTTTTGTGTTTTACACAATAATAATGAGATGTAACAGACAATAATGCCAAGGAAAGTATAGGGGAAATATTAGGCCAATTGTAATGTTAATGAGAAGAAAAATGCGTGAAACGATAACTTGCCGTGAACAGGATACGAACCAGCGACCTTCGAATAACACGTTCAATGCTCTACCGCTGAGCTACCACGAGAGCTATTCCCCCAGCCACTTCATTGGTTATTTATGTGTTTAAACGTGAGAGTGTCTAAGAGCGCAACTAGCAGCCATGGCAGCGAGTGTGGCACACTCTTTATGAGCCTGTTTGGCGTAACGTAGCACGTGAACTTATTACTAACTGGTAGCTGACCAATATTCCCCTGTATACTACCTAAATGCACCGAATCTGCCAGTACGAGACCTTTGTTAATGAATAAGGGAAACAAGTGTATACTTAAGGGCTCGTTTTTGTGTTATACACAATAATAATGAGATGCAACAGACAATAAAACCAAGGAGAGTATAGGGTAAGGTATTAGGCCATTTGTATTGTAAATGAGAAGAAAAGTGCGTGAAAAGATAACTTACCGTGGTCAGGATCCGAACCTGCTACCTTCGAATAACGCGTTCGATGCTCTATCACTGAGCTACCACGACAGCTATTCCCCCAGCCATTTTATTGGGTATCTATGTCAATTTAAACGTGGGAGTGTCAATCAGCGCCACTAGTAGCCATGGCAGCGAGTGTGGCACACCCTTTCTGAGCCTGTTTGGCGTCACGTAGCACGCGAACATATTACTAACTGGCAGCTTACCAATAGTCCCCCATATACAACCTAAGTGCACCAAGTCTGCAAGTACGAGACCCTCGTTAATGAATATGAGAAACAGATGTATACTTAAGGGCTCGTTTTTTGTGTTTTACACAATAATAATGAGATGTAACAGACAATAATGCCAAGGAAAGTATAGGGCAATTTATTTGGCCAGTCGTAGTGTTAATGAGAAGAAAATTGGTTGAAAAGATAACTTGCCGTGGGCAGCATCCGAGCCTACGACCTTCGAATAACACGTTCGATGCTCTACCACTGACCTACCACGGCAGCTATCCCCCCAGCTACTTTTTTGGTTATTTATGTCAATTTAAACGTGGGAGTGTAATTCAGCGCCACTAACAGCCACGGCGGCGAGTGTGGCACACTCTTTATGAGCCTGTTTGGCGTCACGTAGCACGTGAACCTATTACTAACTGGCAGCTGACCAATAGTCCCTCGTATAAAACCTAAATGTACCAACTCTGCCAGTACGAGACCTTTGTTAATAAATAATGGAAACAAGTGTATACTTAAGGGCTTGTTTTTGTGTTTTACACAATAGTAATGACATGTAACAGACAATAAAACCAAGGAGAGTATAGGGGAAGGTATTAGGCCATTTGTATTGTAAATGAGAAAAAAAGTGGGTGAAAAGATAACTTGCCGTGGGCAAGATCTGAACCTGCGACCTTCGAATGACGCGTTCGATTCTCTGCTACTGCGCTATTACGACAGCTATCCCCCAAGCCACATTATTAGGTATCTATGTCAATTTAAACGTGGGAGTGTCAATCAGCGCCAGTAGTAGCCATGGCGGCGAGTGTGGCACACTCTTTATGAGCCTGTTTGTCGTCACGTAGCACGTGAACTTATTACTAACTGGCAGCTGACGAATAGTCCCCCGTTTACAACCTAAATGCAGCAAGTCTGCCAGTACGAGACTCTCGTTAATGAATAAGAGAAACAGATGTATACTTAAGGGCTTGTTTTTTGTGTTTTACACAATAATAATGAGATGTAACGGACAATAATGGCAAGGAGAGAATAGGGGAAATATTAGGCCATTTTTATAGTATATGAGAAGAAAAGTGGGTGAAAAGATAACTTGCCGTTGGCAGGATCCAAACCTGCAACGTTCCTATAACGCGTTCGATGCTCTGCCACAGAGCTACCACGACAGCCATCCCCCCAGTCACTTTATTGGGTATCTATGTCAATGTCAACGTGGGAGTGCCAATCAGCGCCAGTAGTAGCCATGGCGGTGAGTGTGGCACACTCTTTATGAGCCTGTTTGACCTCACGTAGCACGTGAACTTATTACGAACTTGCAGCTGACCAATAGTCCCCCGTATACAACCTAAATGCACCAAGTCTGCTAGTACGAGAGCCTCGTTAATGAATAAGGGAAAGAAGAGTATACTTAAGGGCTCGTTTTTTGTGTTTTACACAACACTAATGAGATGTAACAGACAATAATGCAAAGGAAAGTATAGGGGAAGTTATTAGGCCAATTGTAATGTAATTGAGAAGAAAAATGGGTGAAAACAAAACTTGCCGTGCGCAGCATCCAAACGTGCGACGTTCCAATAAAGCGTTCGAAGCTCTACTATTGAGCTACCACGACAGCTATCCCCCCAGCCACTTTAAGTGGTATCTATGTCAATTTAAACATGGGAGTGTCAATCAGCGCCAGTAGTAGCCATGGCGGCGAGTGCGGCACACTCTTTATGAGCCTGTTTCGCGTCACGTAGCGCGTGAACTTCTTACCAACTGGCAGCTGACAAATATTCCCCTGTATAAAACCTCAATGCACCAAGTCTGCCAGTAGGAGACCTTTGTTAATGAATAAAGAAAACAAGTGTATACTTAAGGGCTCGTTTTTCTGTTTTACACATTATTAATGAGATGTAACAGACAATAAAACCAAGAAAAGTATAGGGGAAGGTATTAGGTCTTTTGTATTGTAAATGAGAAGAAAAGTGGGTGAAAAGATAACTTGCCGTGGGCAGGATCCGAACCTGCGACGTTCCAATAACACGTTCAATACTCTACCACTGAGTTTCCACGACAGCTATGCCCCCAGCCACTTTATTGGGTATCTATGTCAATTTAAACGTGGGAGTGTCAATCAGCGCCAGTAGAAGCCATAGCGGCGAGTGTGGCACACTCTTTATGAGCCTGTTTGGCGTCACGTAGCACGTGAACTTATTACGAACTCGCAGCTGAACAATAGTCCTCCATATACAACCTAAATGCACCAATTCTGCCAGAACGAGACCCTCGTTAATGAATAAGAGAAACAGATGTACACTTAAGGGCTCGTTTTTTGTGTTTTACACAATAATAATGACATGTAACAGACAATATTGCCAAAGAAAGTATAGGGGAAGTTATTAGGCTAATGGTAATGTTAATGAGAAGAAAAGTGGGTGAAAATATAACTTGCCGTGGGCAGGATCCGAACCTGTTACCTTCGAATACCGCGTTCAATGCTCTATTACTGAGCTACTATCACAGCTATCACCCCAGCCACTTTATTGGGTATCTATGTCAATTTAAACGTGGGAGTGTCAATCAGCGCCACTAGTAGCCATTGCAGCGAGTGTGGCACACTCTTATGCGCCTGTTTGGCGTCACGTAGCACGTGAACTTATTACTAACTAGAAGCTGACCAATAGTCCCCCGTATACAACTAAATGCACCAAGTCTGCCAGTACGAGAGCCTCATTAATGAATAAGGGAAAGAAGTGTATACTTAAGGGCTCGCTTTTGTGTTTTACACAGTATTATTGAAATGTAACAGACATTAAAACCAAGGAAAGTATTGGGGAAGGTATTAGGCCGTTTGTATTGTAAATGACAAGAAAAGTGGCTCAAAAGATAACTTGCCGTGGGCAGGATCTGAACCTGCGACGTTCCGATAACGCATTCGATGCTCGACCACTGAGTAACCACGACAGCTATCCCCACAGCCACTTTATTGGGTATCTATGTCAATTTATACGTGTAAGTGTCAATCAGCGCCACTAGTAGCCATGGCGGCGAACGTGGCACACCCTTTATGAGCCTGTTTGGCGTCACGTAGCACGTGAACTTATTACTAACTGGCAGCTGACCAATAGTCCCCGTATACAACCTAAATGCACCAAGTCTGCGAGTACGAGACCCTCGTTAATGAATAAGGAAAACAAGTGTATACTTAAGGGCTCGTTTTTCGTGTTTTACACAATAATAATGAGATGTAACAGACAATAAGGCCAAGGAAAGTATAGGGGAAGTTATTAGGCCAATTGTAATGTAAATGAGAAGAAAAGTGGGTGAAAACATAACTTCCCTGGGCAGCATCCGAACCTGCGACCTTCGAATAACGCATTCGATGCTCTATCACTGAGCTACCACGACAGCTATTCCCCCAGCCACTTTATTGGGTATCTATGTCAATTTATACGTGGGAGTGTCAATTACCGCCACTAGTAGCCATGGCGGCGAAAGTGGCACAATCTTTATGAGCCTGTTTGGCGTAACGTAGCGCGTGAACTTCTTACTAACTGGCAGCTGACCAATATTCTCCTGTATACTACCCAATTGCACTAAGTCTGCCGGTACGAGACCTTTGTAAATGAATAAGGGAAACAAGTGTATACTTAAGGGCTTGTTTTTGTGTTATACACAATAATAATGAGATGCAACAGACAATAAAACCAAGGAGAGTATAGAGGAAGGTATTAGGCCATTTGTATTGTAAACGAGAAGAAAAGTGGGTGAAAAGATAACTTGCCGTGGTCAGGATCCGAACCTGCTACCTTCGAATAACGCGTTCGATGCTCTATCACTGAGCTACCACGACAGCTATCCCCCCAGCCACTTTATTGGGTATCTATGTCAATTTAAACGTGGGAGTGTCAATCAGCGCCACTAGTAGCCGTGGCAGCGAGTGTGGCACACCCTGTCTGAGCCTGTTTGGCGTCACGTAGCACGGGAACATATTACTAACTGGCAGCTTACCAATAGTCCCCGTATACAACCTAAATGCACCAAGTCTGCGAATACGAGACCCTCGTTAATGAATAAGGAAAACAAGTGTATACTTAAGGGCTCGTTTTTCGTCTTTTACACAATAATAATGAGATGTACCAGACAATAATGCCAAGGAAAGTATAGGGGAAGTTATTAGGCCAATTGTAATGTAAATGAGAAGAAAAGTGGGTGAAAACATAACTTGCCTGGGCAGCATCCGAACCTGCGACCTTCGAATAACACATTCGATGCTCTATCACTGAGCTACCACGACAGCTATTCCCCCAGCCACTTTATTGGGTATCTATGTCAATTTATACGTGGGAGTGTCAATTACCGCCACTAGTAGCCATGGCGGCGAAAGTGGCACAATCTTTATGAGCCTGTTTGGCGTAACGTAGCGCGTGAACTTCTTACTAACTGGCAGCTGACAAATATTCTCCTGTATACTACCTAATTGCACCAAGTCTGCCAGTACGAGACCTTTGTAAATGAATAAGGGAAACAAGTGTATACTTAAGGGCTCGTTTTTGTGTTATACACAATAATAATGAGATGCAACAGACAATAAAACCAAGGAGAGTATAGGGGAAGGTATTAGGCCATTTGTATTGTAAACGAGAAGAAAAGTGGGTGAAAAGATAACTTGCCGTGGTCAGGATCCGAACCTACTACCTTCGAATAACGCGTTCGATGCTCTATCACTGAGCTACCACGACAGCTATCCCCCCAGCCACTTTATTGGGTATCTATGTCAATTTGAACGTGGGAGTGTCAATCAGCACCACTAGTAGCCGTGGCAGCGAGTGTGGCACACCCTTTCTGAGCCTGTTTGGCGTCACGTAGCACGGGAACATATTACTAACTGGCAGCTTACCAATAGTCCCCCATATACAACCTAAATGCACCAAGCCTGCAAGTACGAGACCCTCGTTAATGAATAAGAAAAACAGATGTATACTTAAGGGCTTGTGTTTTATGTTTTACACAATAATGATGAGATGTAACAGACAATAGTGCCAAGGAAAGTATAGCGGAAGTTATTAGGCCAATTGTAATGTAAATGAGAAGAAAATTGGGTGAAAACATACCTTGCCTGGGCAGGATTTGAACCTGCGACCTTCGAATAACGCGTTCGATGCTCTATCCCTGAGCTACCATGACAACTATTCCCCCCAGCCATTTTATTGGGTATCTATGTCAATTTACACGTTGAGTGTCAATCAGCGCCACTAGTAGCCATGGCGGCGAGTGTGGCATACTGAGCCTGTTTGGCGTAACGTAGCGCGTGAACTTCTTACTAACTGGCAGCTGACCAATATTTTCATGTATAAAACCTATATGCACCAAGTCTGCCAGTAAAAGACCTTTGTAATGAATAAGGGAAACAAGTGTATATTTAAGGGCTCGCTTTTGTGTTTTACACTGTATTATTGAAATGTAACAAACAATTAAACCAAGGAAAGTATAGGGGAAGGTATTAGGCCGTTTGTATTGTAAATGACAAGAAAAGTCGGGGAAAACATAACTTGCTGTGGGCAGGATCCGAACCTGCGACGTTCCGATAACGCGTTCGATGCTCTACCACTGAGCAACCACGACAGCTATCCCCACAGCAACTTTATTGGGTATCTATGTCAATTTACACGTGGGAGTGTCAATCAGCGCCAGTAGTAGTCATGGCGGCGAGTGTGGCACACTCTTTAGGAGCCTGTTTGACGTCACGTAGCTCGTGAACTTATCACTTACTGGCAGCTGACCAATAGTACCCCGTATACAACCTAAATGCACCAAGTCTGCCAGTACGAGACCCTCGTTAATGAATAAGGAAAACAAGTGTATACTTAAGGGCTCGTTTTTTGTGTTCTACACAATAATAATGAGATGTAACAGACAATAATGCCAAGGAAAGTATAGGGGATGTTATTAGGCAAATTGTAATGGTAATAAGAAGAAAAGTGTGTGAAAAGATAACTTGCCCTGGCAGGATCCGAACCTGTGACATTCGAATAACGTGTTCAATGCACTAGCACGGAGCTACCACGACAGCTACCCCCTCAGCCACTTTATTGGGTATCTATGTCAATTTATACGTGGGAGTGTCAATCAGCGCCACTAGTAGCCATGGCGGCGAGTGTGGCAAACTCTTTATGATCCTGTTTGGCGTCTCGTAGCGCGTGAACTTCTTACTAACTGGCCGCTGACCAATATTCCCCTGTATACAACCTAAATGCATCAAGTCTGCCAGTACGAGACCCTCGTTAATGAATAATAGAAACAGATGTATACTTAAGAACTCGTTTTTCGTGTTTAAAACAATATAATGAGATGTAAGAGACAATAATGCCAAGGAAAGTATAGGGGAAGTTATTAGGCCAATTGTAATGGTAATGAGAAGAAAAGTGGGTGAAAAGTTAACTTACAATGGGCAGGATCCGTACATGCGACCTTCGAATAACGCGTTCAATGCTCTACCAATGAGCTACCATGACAGCTATCCCCACAGCCAATTTATCGGGTATCTTTGTCAATTTAAACGTGGCAGTGTTATTCAGCGCCACTAGTAGCCATTGCGGCGAGTGTGGCACACTCTTTCTGAGCCTGTTTGGCATCACGTAGCGCGTTAACTTATTACTAACTGGCAGCTGACCAATAGTCCCATGTAAACAACCTAAATGCACCAAGTCTGCCAGTACGAGACCTTCGTTAATGAATAAGAGAAACAGATGTATACTTAAGGGCTTGATTTTCGTGTTTTACACAATAATAATGAGATGTAACAGACAATGATGCCAAGGAAAGTATAGGGGTTTATTTGGCCAGTTGTAGTGTTATTGAGAAGAAAAGTGGGTGAAAAGATAACTTGCCGTGGGCAGGATCCGAGCCTGCGACGTTCGAATAACGCGTTCGATGCTCTACCACTGAGCTACCACGACACCCATGCCCCAGCCACTTTATTGGGTATCTATGACAATTTAAACGTGGGAGTGTAATTCAGCGCCACTAGTAGCCACGGCGGCGAGTCTGGCACACCCTTTATTAGCCTGTTTGGCGTCACGTATCACGTGAACTTATTACTAACTGGCAGCTGACCAATAGTCCCCCATATACAACCTAAATGCACCAAGTCTGCCAGTACGAGACCCTCGTTAATGAATAATGAAAACAAGTGTATACTTAAGGGCTCGTTTTTCGTGTTTTACACAATAGTAATGAGATGTAACAGACAATAATGCCAAGGAAAGTATAGGAGAAGTTATTAGGCCAATTGTAATGGTAATGAGAAGAAAAGTGTGTGAAAAGATGACTTGCGGTTGCAGGATCCGAACCTGCTACCTTCGAATAACGCGTTCGATGCTCTACCACTGAGCTAGCACGACAGCTATCCCCCCGCCACTTTATTGGGAATCTATGTGAATTTAAACGTGGGAGTGTATATCAGCACCACAAGTAGCCATGGCAGCGAGTGTGGCACACCCTTTATGGGTCTGTTTGGCGTCACGTAGCACGTGAACATATTACTAACTGGCAGCTTACCAATAGTCCCCCGTATACAACCTAAATGCACCAAGGCTGCACGTACGAGATCCTCGTTAATGAATACGGAAAACAAGTGTATACTTAAGGCTCGTTTTTGTGTTTTACACATTAATAATGAGATGTAACAGATAATAATTCCAATGAAAGTATAAGGTAAGTTATTAGGCCAATTTTATTGTAATTGAGAAGAAAAGTGGGTGAAAAGATAACTTGCCGTGGCAGGATCCGAACCTGCAACCTTCGAATAACGTGTTCAATGCACTAGCACGGAGCTACCACGACAGCTATCCCCTCAGCCACTTTATTGGGTACCTTTGTCAATTTAAACGTGGCAGTGTTATTCAGCGCCACTAGTAGCCATGGCGACGAGTTTGGCACACTCTTTCTGAGCCTGTTTGGCATCAAGTAGCGCGTGAACTTATTACTAAGTGGCAGCTAACGAATAGTCCCCCGTATACAACCTAAATGCACTAAGTCTGCCATTACGAGACCCTCGTTAATGAATAAGAGAAACAGATCTATACTTAAGGGCTCGTTTTTCGTGTTTTACACACAATATAATGAGATGTAACAGACTATAATGCCAAGGAAAGTATACGGGAAGTTATGAGGCCAATTGTAATGGTAATGAGAAGAAAAGTGGGTGAAAAGATAACTTGCCTGGGCAGGATTTGAACCTGCGATCTTCGAATAACGCGTTCGATGCTCTATCCCTGAGCTACCATGACAACTATTCCCCCAGCCACTTTACTGGGTATCTATGTCAATTTATACGTGGGAGTGTCAATCAGCGCCTCTAGTAGCCATGGCGGCGAGTGTGGCATACTGAGCCTGTTTGGCGTAACGTAGCGCGTGAACTTCTTACTAACTGGCAGCTGACCAATATTTCCACGTATAAAACCTAAATGCACCAAGTCTGCCAGTACAAGACCTTTGTTAATGAATAAGGGAAACAAGTGTATACTTAAGGGCTCGCTTTTGTGTTTCACACAGTATTATTGAAATATAACAGACAATAAAACCAAGGAAAGTATAGGGGAAGGTATTAGGCCATTTGTATTGTAAATGACAAGAAAAGTGGGTGAAAAGATAACTTGCCGTGGGCAGGATCCGAACCTGCGACGTTCCGATAACGCGTTCGATGCTCTACCACTGAGCAACCACGACAGCTATCCCCACGGTCACTTTATTGGGTATTTATGTCAATTTAAACGTGGGAGTGTCAATCAGCGCCAGTAGTAGCCATGGCGGCGAGTGTGGCACACTCTTTAGGAGCCTGTTTGACGTCACGTAGCGCGTGAGCTTCTTACTAACTGGCAGCTGGCCAATATTCTCCAGTATACTACCTAATTGCACCAAGTCTGCCAGTACGAGACCTTTGTTAATGAATAAGGGAAACAAGTGTATACTTAAGGGCTCGTTTTTGTGTTATACACAATAATAATGAGATGCAACAGACAATAAAACACAGGAGAGTATAGGTAAAGGTATTAGGCCATTTTATTGTAAAGGAGAAGAAAAGTGAGTGAAAAGTTAACTTGCCGTGGGCAGAATCCAAACCTGCGACCTTCGAATAACGCATTTGATGCTCTATCACTGAGCTACCACGACGGCTATTCCCCCAGCCTTTTTATTGGGTATCTATGTCAAATTATACGTGGGAGTGTCAATCAGTGCCTATCTTTGTCTTGTATGTGGTTGAATTCTTATACAATTTTAGTTGACTTATGTTGCCTTCCTGATTTGCGCATCTGATACTTGTTTCTTTATTTTGTCTTTTTTTCTTGTGTGTTATATATGTTGTACCCACCCCCTCTGTAATGCCCTACGGGCCCTGAGGGTATTCTAATAAATAAATAAATAAAAGTGGGTGAAAACATGACTTGCATGGGCAGGATCCGAACCTGCGACCTTCGAATAACGCATTTGATGCTCTATCACTGAGCTACCACGACGGCTATTCCCCCAGCCTTTTTATTGGGTACCTATGTCAAATTATACGTGGGAGTGTCAATCAGTGCCACTAGTAGCCATGACGGCGAAAGTCGCACACTTTTTCTGAGCCTGTTTGGCATCACGTAGCGCGTGAACCTATTACTAACTGGCAGCTGACCAATAGTCCCCCGTAAACAACCTAAATGCACCAAGTCTGCCAGTACGAGACCCTCGGTAATGAATAAGAGAAACAGATGTATACTTAAGGGCTTGATTTTCGTTTCGTATTTTACACAATAATAATGAGATGTAACAGACAATAATGCCAAGGAAAGTATATGGGAAGTTATTTGGCCAATTGTATTGTTAATGAGAATAAAATTGGGTGGAAAGATAACTTGCCATGGGCAGGATTGGAACCTGCGACTTTCGAATAACGCGTTCGATGCTCTACAACTGAGCTACCACGACAGCTATGCCCCCAGCCACTTTATTGGGTATCTATGACAATTTAAACGTGCGAGTGTCAATCAGCGCCACTAGTAGCCACGGCGGCGAGTGTGGCACACTCTTTATGAGCCTGTTTGGCGTCACGTAGCACGTAAACCTATTACTAACCGGCAGCTGACCAATAGTCCCCCGTATACAACCTAAATGCACCAAGTCTGCCAATATGAGATCTTTGTTAATGAAAAATGGAAACAAGTGTATACCTAAGGACTCGTTTTTGTGTTTTACACAATATTAATGAGATGCAACAGACAATGAAACCAAGGAAAGTATAGGGGAAGTTATTAGGCCAATTGTAATGTAACTGAGAAGAAAAGTGTGTGAAAACATAACTTGCCGTTGGCAGGATCCGAACCTGCTACCTTCGAATAACGCGTTCGATGCTCTACCACTGAGCTACCACGACAGCTATCCCCCCAGCCACTTTATTGGGTATCTATGTCAATTTAAACGTGGGAGTGTCAATCAGCGCCTCTAGTAGCCATGGCAGCGAGTGTGGCACACCCTTTATGGGCCTGTTTGGCGGCACGTAGCACGTGAACATATCGCTAACTGGCAGCTTAACGATAGTCCCCCATATACAACCTAAATGCACCAAGTCTGCTAGTACGAGACCCTCGTTAATGAATACGAAAAACAAGTGTATACTTAAGGCTCGTTTTTTGTGTTTTACACATTAATAATGAGATGTAACAGACAATAATGCCAAGGAAAGTATAGGGTAAGTTATTAGGCCATTTTTATTGTAAATGAAAAGAAAAGTGGGTGAAAAGATAACTTGCCGTGGACAGGATCCGAACCTGTGACCTTTGAATAACGCGTTCAATGCTCTGCCACTGAGCTACCACGACAGCTAACCCCCTAGCCACTCTATTGGGTATCTGTGTCAATTTAAACGTGGGAGTGTCAATCAGCGCCACTAGTAGCCATGGCAGCGAGTGTGGCACACTACTTATGAGCCTGTTTGGCGTCACGTAACACGTGAACCTATCACTACCTGGCAACTGACCAATATTCCATTGTATAAAACCTAATAGCACCAAGTCTGCCAGTACGAGATCTTTGTTAATGAAAAAGGGAAACAAGTGTATACCTAAGGACTCGTTTTTGTGTTTTACACAATATTAATGAGATGTAACAGAAAATAAAACCAAGAAAGTATAGGGGAAGTTATTAGGCCAATTGTAATGTAAATGAGAAGAAAAGTGGGTGAAAACATAACTGGCCGTGGGCAGGATCCGAACCTGCTACCTTCGAATAACGCGTTCGATGCTCTAACACTGAGCTACCACGACAGCTATCCTCCAGCCACTTTATTGGGTATCTATGTCAATTTAAACGTGGGAGTGTCAATCAGCGCCACTAGTAGCCATGGCAGCGAGTGTGGCACACCCTTTATGGGCCTGTTTGGCGTCATGTAGCACGTGAACATATTACTAACTGGCAGCTTACCAATAGTCTCCCATATACAACCTAAATGCACCAAATCTGCAAGTACGAGACCCTAGTTAATGAATAAGAAAAACAGATGTTTACCTAAGGGCTTGTTTTTGTGTTTTACACAATAATGATGAGATGTAACAGACAATAATGCCAGGGAAAGTATAGCGGAAGTTATTAGGCCAATTGTAATGTAAATGAGAAGAAAATTGGGTGAAAACATAACTTGCCTGGGCAGGATATGAACCTGCGACCTTCGATTAACGCGTTCGAAGCTCTCTCACTGAGCTGCCGCGACAGCTATTCCCCCGCCACTTTATTGGGTATTTATGTCAATTTAATTGTGGGAGTTTCAATCCGCGCCATTAGTAGCCAAGGCGGCAAGTGTGGCACACTCTTTATGAGCTTGTTTGGCGTCATGTAGCACGTGAACTTATCACGAACTGGCAGGTGACCAATAGTCCCTCGTATACTACCTAAATGCACCAAGTCTGCCAGTACGAGACCCTCGTTAATGAACAAGAGAAACAGATGTATACCTAAGAGCTCGTTTTTCGTGTTTTACACATTATAATGAGACATAACAGACAATAATTTTGAGGAAAGTATAGGGGAAGTTATTAGCCCCATTGTAATGTAAATGAGAAGAAAAGTGGGTGAAAAGATAACTTGCTGTGGACAGGATTCGAACCTGCGAGCTTCGAATAACGCGTTCGATGCTCTACTAATGAGCTGCCACGGCAGCTATCCCTCCAGCCACTTTTTTGGGTATCTATATCAATTTAAACGTAGGAGTGTCAATAGCGCCACTAGTAGCCATGGCGGCGAGTGTGGCAAACTCTTTATGAGCATGTTTGGCGTCACGTAGCACGTGAACTTATTTCTAACTGGCAGCTGACCAATAGTCTCCCGTATACAACCTAAATGCACCAAGTCTGCCAGTACGAGACCCTCGTTAATGAATACGGAAAACAAGTGTATACTTAAGGGCTCATTTTTTGTGTTTTACACAATAATAATGAGATGTAACAGACAATAATGCCAAGGAAAGTATAGGGGAAATATTAGGCCAATTGTAATGTTAATGAGAAGAAAAATGCGTGAAACGATAACTTGCCGTGAACAGGATACGAACCAGCGACCTTCGAATAACACGTTCAATGCTCTACCGCTGAGCTACCACGAGAGCTATTCCCCCAGCCACTTCATTGGTTATTTATGTGTTTAAACGTGAGAGTGTCTAAGAGCGCAACTAGCAGCCATGGCAGCGAGTGTGGCACACTGTTTATGAGCCTGTTTGGCGTTACGTAGCACGTGAACTTATTACTAACTGGCAGCTGACCAATATTCCCCTGTATACTACCTAAATGCACCGAATCTGCCAGTACGAGACCTTTGTTAATGAATAAGGGAAACAAGTGTATACTTAAGGGCTCGTTTTTGTGTTATACACAATAATAATGAGATGCAACAGACAATAAAACCAAGGAGAGTATAGGGTAAGGTATTAGGCCATTTGTATTGTAAATGAGAAGAAAAGTGCGTGAAAAGATAACTTACCGTGGTCAGGATCCGAACCTGCTACCTTCGAATAACGCGTTCGATGCTCTATCACTGAGCTACCACGACAGCTATTCCCCCAGCCATTTTATTGGGTATCTATGTCAATTTAAACGTGGGAGTGTCAATCAGCGCCACTAGTAGCCATGGCAGCGAGTGTGGCACACCCTTTCTGAGCCTGTTTGGCGTCACGTAGCACGCGAACATATTACTAACTGGCAGCTTACCAATAGTCCCCCATATACAACCTAAGTGCACCAAGTCTGCAAGTACGAGACCCTCGTTAATGAATATGAGAAACAGATTATACTTAAGGGCTCGTTTTTTGTGTTTTACACAATAATAATGAGATGTAACAGACAATAATGCCAAGGAAAGTATAGGGCAAGTTATTTGGCCAGTCGTAGTGGTAATGAGAAGAAAATTGGGTGAAAAGATAACTTGCCGTGGGCAGCATCCGAGCCTACGACCTTCGAATAACACGTTCGATGCTCTACCACTGACCTACCACGGCAGCTATCCCCCCAGCTACTTTTTTGGTTATTTATGTCAATTTAAACGTGGGAGTGTAAATCAGCGCCACTAACAGCCACGGCGGCGAGTGTGGCACACTCTTTATGAGCCTGTTTGGCGTCACGTAGCACGTGAACCTATTACTAACTGGCAGCTGACCAATAGTCCCTCGTATAAAACCTAAATGTACCAACTCTGCCAGTACGAGACCTTTGTTAATAAATAATGGAAACAAGTGTATACTTAAGGGCTTGTTTTTGTGTTTTACACAATAGTAATGACATGTAACAGACAATAAAACCAAGCAGAGTATAGGGGAAGGTATTAGGCCATTTGTATTGTAAATGAGAAAAAAAGTGGGTGAAAAGATAACTTGCCGTGGGCAAGATCTGAACCTGCGACCTTCGAATGACGCGTTCGATTCTCTGCTACTGCGCTATTACGACAGCTATCCCCCAAGCCACATTATTAGGTATCTATGTCAATTTAAACGTGGGAGTGTCAATCAGCGCCAGTAGTAGCCATGGCGGCGAGTGTGGCACACTCTTTATGAGCCTGTTTGTCGTCACGTAGCACGTGAACTTATTACTAACTGGCAGCTGACGAATAGTCCCCCGTTTACAACCTAAATGCAGCAAGTCTGCCAGTACCAGACTCTCGTTAATGAATAAGAGAAACAGATGTATACTTAAGGGCTTGTTTTTTGTGTTTTACACAATAATAATGAGATGTAACGGACAATAATGGCAAGGAGAGAATAGGGGAAATATTAGGCCATTTGTATAGTATATGAGAAGAAAAGTGGGTGAAAAGATAACTTGCCGTTGGCAGGATCCAAACCTGCAACGTTCCTATAACGCGTTCGATGCTCTGCCACAGAGCTACCACGACAGCCATCCCCCCAGTCACTTTATTGGGTATCTATGTCAATTTCAACGTGGGAGTGCCAATCAGCGCCAGTAGTAGCCATGGCGGTGAGTGTGGCACACTCTTTATGAGCCTGTTTGACCTCACGTAGCACGTGAACTTATTACGAACTTGCAGCTGACCAATAGTCCCCCGTATACAACCTAAATGCACCAAGTCTGCTAGTACGAGAGCCTCGTTAATGAATAAGGGAAAGAAGAGTATACTTAAGGGCTCGTTTTTTGTGTTTTACACAACACTAATGAGATGTAACAGACAATAATGCAAAGGAAAGTATAGGGGAAGTTATTAGGCCAATTGTAATGTAATTGAGAAGAAAAATGGGTGAAAACAAAACTTGCCGTGCGCAGGATCCAAACGTGCGACGTTCCAATAAAGCGTTCGAAGCTCTACTATTGAGCTACCACGACAGCTATCCCCCCAGCCACTTTAAGTGGTATCTATGTCAATTTAAACATGGGAGTGTCAATCAGCGCCAGTAGTAGCCATGGCGGCGAGTGCGGCACACTCTTTATGAGCCTGTTTCGCGTCACGTAGCGCGTGAACTTCTTACTAACTGGCAGCTGACAAATATTCCCCTGTATAAAACCTCAATGCACCAAGTCTGCCAGTAGGAGACCTTTGTTAATGTATAAAGAAAACAAGTGTATACTTAAGGGCTCGTTTTTCTGTTTTACACATTATTAATGAGATGTAACAGACAATAAAACCAAGAAAAGTATAGGGGAAGGTATTAGGCCAATTGTAATGTAAATGAGAAGAAAAGTGGGTGAAAACATAACTTGCCGTGGGCAGGATCCGAACCTGCTACCTTCGAATAACGCGTTCGATGCTCTAACACTGAGCTACCACGACAGCTATCCTCCAGCCACTTTATTGGGTATCTATGTCAATTTAAACGTGGGAGTGTCAATCAGCGCCACTAGTAGCCATGGCAGCGAGTGTGGCACACCCTTTATGGGCCTGTTTGGCGTCACGTAGCACGTGAACATATTACTAACTGGCAGCTTACCAATAGTCTCCCATATACAACCTAAATGCACCAAATCTGCAAGTACGAGACCCTAGTTAATGAATAAGAAAAACAGATGTATACTTAAGGGCTTGTTTTTGTGTTTTACACAATAATGATGAGATGTAACAGACAATAATGCCAAGGAAAGTATAGCGGAAGTTATTAGGCCAATTGTAATGTAAATGAGAAGAAAATTGGGTGAAAACATAACTTGCCTGGGCAGGATTTGAACCTGCGACCTTCGATTAACGCGTTCGAAGCTCTCTCACTGAGCTACCGCGACAGCTATTCCCCCGCCACTTTATTGGGTATTTATGTCAATTTAATTGTGGGAGTTTCAATTGGCGCCAGTAGTAGCCAAGGCGGCAAGTGTGGCACACTCTTTATGAGCTTGTTTGGCGTCATGTAGCACGTGAACTGATCACGAACTGGCAGGTGACCAATAGTCCCTCGTATACTACCTAAATGCACCAAGTCTGCCAGTACGAGACCCTCGTTAATGAACAAGAGAAACAGATGTATACCTAAGAGCTCGTTTTTCGTGTTTTACACATTATAATGAGACATAACAGACAATAATTTTGAGGAAAGTATAGGGGAAGTTATTAGCCCCATTGTAATGTAAATGAGAAGAAAAGTGGGTGAAAAGATAACTTGCTGTGGACAGGATTCGAACCTGCGAGCTTCGAATAACGCGTTCGATGCTCTACTATTGAGCTGCCACGGCAGCTATCCCTCCAGCCACTTTTTTGGGTATCTATGTCAATTTAAACGTAGGAGTGTCAATAGCGCCACTAGTAGCCATGGCGGCGAGTGTGGCAAACTCTTTATGAGCATGTTTGGCGTCACGTAGCACGTGAACTTATTTCTAACTGGCAGCTGACCAATAGTCTCCCGTATACAACCTAAATGCACCAAGTCTGCCAGTACGAGACCCTCGTTAATGAATACGGAAAACAAGTGTATACTTAAGGGCTCATTTTTTGTGTTTTACACAATAATAATGAGATGTAACAGACAATAATGCCAAGGAAAGTATAGGGGAAATATTAGGCCAATTGTAATGTTAATGAGAAGAAAAATGCGTGAAAGGATAACTTGCCGTGAACAGGATACGAACCAGCGACCTTCGAATAACACGTTCAATGCTCTACCGCTGAGCTACCACGAGAGCTATTCCCCCAGCAACTTCATTGGTTATTTATGTGTTTAAACGTGAGAGTGTCTAAGAGCGCAACTAGCAGCCATGGCAGCGAGTGTGGCACACTCTTTATGAGCCTGTTTGGCGTCACGTAGCACGTGGACTTATTACTAACTGGCAGCTGACCAATATTCCCCTGTATACTACCTAAATGCACCGAATCTGCCAGTACGAGACCTTTGTTAATTAATAAGGGAAACATGTGTATACTTAAGGGCTCGTTTTTGTGTTATACACAATAATAATGAGATGCAACAGACAATAAAACCAAGGAGAGTATAGGGTAAGGTATTAGGCCATTTGTATTGTAAATGAGAAGAAAAGTGCGTGAAAAGATAACTTACCGTGGTCAGGATCCGAACCTGCTACCTTCGAATAACGCGTTCGATGCTCTATCACTGAGCTACCACGACAGCTATTCCCCCAGCCATTTTATTGGGTATCTATGTCAATTTAAACGTGGGAGTGTCAATCAGCGCCACTAGTAGCCATGGCAGCGAGTGTGGCACACCCTTTCTGAGCCTGTTTGGCGTCACGTAGCACGTGAACCTATTACTAACTGGCAGCTGACCAATAGTCCCTCGTATAAAACCTAAATGTACCAACTCTGCCAGTACGAGACCTTTGTTAATAAATAATGGAAACAAGTGTATACTTAAGGGCTTGTTTTTGTGTTTTACACAATAGTAATGACATGTAACAGACAATAAAACCAAGCAGAGTATAGGGGAAGGTATTAGGCCATTTGTATTGTAAATGAGAAAAAAAGTGGGTGAAAAGATAACTTGCCGTGGGCAAGATCTGAACCTGCGACCTTCGAATGACGCGTTCGATTCTCTGCTACTGCGCTATTACGACAGCTATCCCCCAAGCCACATTATTAGGTATCTATGTCAATTTAAACGTGGGAGTGTCAATCAGCGCCAGTAGTAGCCATGGCGGCGAGTGTGGCACACTCTTTATGAGCCTGTTTGTCGTCACGTAGCACGTGAACTTATTACTAACTGGCAGCTGACGAATAGTCCCCCGTTTACAACCTAAATGCAGCAAGTCTGCCAGTACCAGACTCTCGTTAATGAATAAGAGAAACAGATGTATACTTAAGGGCTTGTTTTTTGTGTTTTACACAATAATAATGAGATGTAACGGACAATAATGGCAAGGAGAGAATAGGGGAAATATTAGGCCATTTGTATAGTATATGAGAAGAAAAGTGGGTGAAAAGATAACTTGCCGTTGGCAGGATCCAAACCTGCAACGTTCCTATAACGCGTTCGATGCTCTGCCACAGAGCTACCACGACAGCCATCCCCCCAGTCACTTTATTGGGTATCTATGTCAATTTCAACGTGGGAGTGCCAATCAGCGCAAGTAGTAGCCATGGCGGTGAGTGTGGCACACTCTTTATGAGCCTGTTTGACCTCACGTAGCACGTGAACTTATTACGAACTTGCAGCTGACCAATAGTCCCCCGTATACAACCTAAATGCACCAAGTCTGCTAGTACGAGAGCCTCGTTAATGAATAAGGGAAAGAAGAGTATACTTAAGGGCTCGTTTTTTGTGTTTTACACAACACTAATGAGATGTAACAGACAATAATGCAAAGGAAAGTATAGGGGAAGTTATTAGGCCAATTGTAATGTAATTGAGAAGAAAAATGGGTGAAAACAAAACTTGCCGTGCGCAGGATCCAAACGTGCGACGTTCCAATAAAGCGTTCGAAGCTCTACTATTGAGCTACCACGACAGCTATCCCCCCAGCCACTTTAAGTGGTATCTATGTCAATTTAAACATGGGAGTGTCAATCAGCGCCAGTAGTAGCCATGGCGGCGAGTGCGGCACACTCTTTATGAGCCTGTTTCGCGTCACGTAGCGCGTGAACTTCTTACTAACTGGCAGCTGACAAATATTCCCCTGTATAAAACCTCAATGCACCAAGTCTGCCAGTAGGAGACCTTTGTTAATGTATAAAGAAAACAAGTGTATACTTAAGGGCTCGTTTTTCTGTTTTACACATTATTAATGAGATGTAACAGACAATAAAACCAAGAAAAGTATAGGGGAAGGTATTAGGCCAATTGTAATGTAAATGAGAAGAAAAGTGGGTGAAAACATAACTTGCCGTGGGCAGGATCCGAACCTGCTACCTTCGAATAACGCGTTCGATGCTCTAACACTGAGCTACCACGACAGCTATCCTCCAGCCACTTTATTGGGTATCTATGTCAATTTAAACGTGGGAGTGTCAATCAGCGCCACTAGTAGCCATGGCAGCGAGTGTGGCACACCCTTTATGGGCCTGTTTGGCGTCACGTAGCACGTGAACATATTACTAACTGGCAGCTTACCAATAGTCTCCCATATACAACCTAAATGCACCAAATCTGCAAGTACGAGACCCTAGTTAATGAATAAGAAAAACAGATGTATACTTAAGGGCTTGTTTTTGTGTTTTACACAATAATGATGAGATGTAACAGACAATAATGCCAAGGAAAGTATAGCGGAAGTTATTAGGCCAATTGTAATGTAAATGAGAAGAAAATTGGGTGAAAACATAACTTGCCTGGGCAGGATTTGAACCTGCGACCTTCGATTAACGCGTTCGAAGCTCTCTCACTGAGCTACCGCGACAGCTATTCCCCCGCCACTTTATTGGGTATTTATGTCAATTTAATTGTGGGAGTTTCAATTGGCGCCAGTAGTAGCCAAGGCGGCAAGTGTGGCACACTCTTTATGAGCTTGTTTGGCGTCATGTAGCACGTGAACTGATCACGAACTGGCAGGTGACCAATAGTCCCTCGTATACTACCTAAATGCACCAAGTCTGCCAGTACGAGACCCTCGTTAATGAACAAGAGAAACAGATGTATACCTAAGAGCTCGTTTTTCGTGTTTTACACATTATAATGAGACATAACAGACAATAATTTTGAGGAAAGTATAGGGGAAGTTATTAGCCCCATTGTAATGTAAATGAGAAGAAAAGTGGGTGAAAAGATAACTTGCTGTGGACAGGATTCGAACCTGCGAGCTTCGAATAACGCGTTCGATGCTCTACTATTGAGCTGCCACGGCAGCTATCCCTCCAGCCACTTTTTTGGGTATCTATGTCAATTTAAACGTAGGAGTGTCAATAGCGCCACTAGTAGCCATGGCGGCGAGTGTGGCAAACTCTTTATGAGCATGTTTGGCGTCACGTAGCACGTGAACTTATTTCTAACTGGCAGCTGACCAATAGTCTCCCGTATACAACCTAAATGCACCAAGTCTGCCAGTACGAGACCCTCGTTAATGAATACGGAAAACAAGTGTATACTTAAGGGCTCATTTTTTGTGTTTTACACAATAATAATGAGATGTAACAGACAATAATGCCAAGGAAAGTATAGGGGAAATATTAGGCCAATTGTAATGTTAATGAGAAGAAAAATGCGTGAAAGGATAACTTGCCGTGAACAGGATACGAACCAGCGACCTTCGAATAACACGTTCAATGCTCTACCGCTGAGCTACCACGAGAGCTATTCCCCCAGCCACTTCATTGGTTATTTATGTGTTTAAACGTGAGAGTGTCTAAGAGCGCAACTAGCAGCCATGGCAGCGAGTGTGGCACACTCTTTATGAGCCTGTTTGGCGTCACGTAGCACGTGGACTTATTACTAACTGGCAGCTGACCAATATTCCCCTGTATACTACCTAAATGCACCGAATCTGCCAGTACGAGACCTTTGTTAATTAATAAGGGAAACAAGTGTATACTTAAGGGCTCGTTTTTGTGTTATACACAATAATAATGAGATGCAACAGACAATAAAACCAAGGAGAGTATAGGGTAAGGTATTAGGCCATTTGTATTGTAAATGAGAAGAAAAGTGCGTGAAAAGATAACTTACCGTGGTCAGGATCCGAACCTGCTACCTTCGAATAACGCGTTCGATGCTCTATCACTGAGCTACCACGACAGCTATTCCCCCAGCCATTTTATTGGGTATCTATGTCAATTTAAACGTGGGAGTGTCAATCAGCGCCACTAGTAGCCATGGCAGCGAGTGTGGCACACCCTTTCTGAGCCTGTTTGGCGTCACGTAGCACGTGAACCTATTACTAACTGGCAGCTGACCAATAGTCCCTCGTATAAAACCTAAATGTACCAACTCTGCCAGTACGAGACCTTTGTTAATAAATAATGGAAACAAGTGTATACTTAAGGGCTTGTTTTTGTGTTTTACACAATAGTAATGACATGTAACAGACAATAAAACCAAGGAGAGTATAGGGGAAGGTATTAGGCCATTTGTATTGTAAATGAGAAAAAAAGTGGGTGAAAAGATAACTTGCCGTGGGCAAGATCTGAACCTGCGACCTTCGAATGACGCGTTCGATTCTCTGCTACTGCGCTATTACGACAGCTATCCCCCAAGCCACATTATTAGGTATCTATGTCAATTTAAACGTGGAAGTGTCAATCAGCGCCAGTAGTAGCCATGGCGGCGAGTGTGGCACACTCTTTATGAGCCTGTTTGTCGTCACGTAGCACGTGAACTTATTACTAACTGGCAGCTGACGAATAGTCCCCCGTTTACAACCTAAATGCAGCAAGTCTGCCAGTACGAGACTCTCGTTAATGAATAAGAGAAACAGATGTATACTTAAGGGCTTGTTTTTTGTGTTTTACACAATAATAATGAGATGTAACGGACAATAATGGCAAGGAGAGAATAGGGGAAATATTAGGCCATTTGTATAGTATATGAGAAGAAAAGTGGGTGAAAAGATAACTTGCCGTTGGCAGGATCCAAACCTGCAACGTTCCTATAACGCGTTCGATGCTCTGCCACAGAGCTACCACGACAGCCATCCCCCCAGTCACTTTATTGGGTATCTATGTCAATTTCAACGTGGGAGTGCCAATCAGCGCCAGTAGTAGCCATGGTGGTGAGTGTGGCACACTCTTTATGAGCCTGTTTGACCTCACGTAGCACGTGAACTTATTACGAACTTGCAGCTGACCAATAGTCCCCCGTATACAACCTAAATGCACCAAGTCTGCTAGTACGAGAGCCTCGTTAATGAATAAGGGAAAGAAGAGTGTACTTAAGGGCTCGTTTTTTGTGTTTTACACAACACTAATGAGATGTAACAGACAATAATGCAAAGGAAAGTATAGGGGTAGTTATTAGGCCAATTGTAATGTAATTGAGAAGAAAAATGGGTGAAAACAAAACTTGCCGTGCGCAGGATCCAAACGTGCGACGTTCCAATAAAGCGTTCGAAGCTCTACTATTGAGCTACCACGACAGCTATCCCCCCAGCCACTTTAAGTGGTATCTATGTCAATTTAAACATGGGAGTGTCAATCAGCGCCAGTAGTAGCCATGGCGGCGAGTGCGGCACACTCTTTATGAGCCTGTTTCGCGTCACGTAGCGCGTGAACTTCTTACTAACTGGCAGCTGACAAATATTCCCCTGTATAAAACCTCAATGCACCAAGTCTGCCAGTAGGAACCCTTTGTTAATGAATAAAGAAAACAAGTGTATACTTAAGGGCTCGTTTTTCTGTTTTACACATTATTAATGAGATGTAACAGACAATAAAACCAAGAAAAGTATAGGGGAAGGTATTAGGTCTTTTGTATTGTAAATGAGAAGAAAAGTGGGTGAAAAGATAACTTGCCGTGGGCAGGATCCGAACCTGCGACGTTCCAATAACACGTTCAATACTCTACCACTGAGTTTCCACGACAGCTATGCCCCCAGCCACTTTATTGGGTATCTATGTCAATTTAAACGTGGGAGTGTCAATCAGCGCCAGTAGTAGCCATAGCGGCGAGTGTGGCACACTCTTTATGAGCCTGTTTGGCGTCACGTAGCACGTGAACTTATTACGAACTCGCAGCTGAACAATAGTCCTCCATATACAACCTAAATGCACCAATTCTGCCAGAACGAGACCCTCGTTAATGAATAAGAGAAACAGATGTACACTTAAGCGCTCGTTTTTTGTGTTTTACACAATAATAATTAGATGTAACAGACAATATTGCCAAAGAAAGTATAGGGGAAGTTATTAGGCTAATGGTAATGTTAATGAGAAGAAAAGTGGGTGAAAATATAACTTGCCGTGGGCAGGATCCGAACCTGTTACCTTCGAATACCGCGTTCAATGCTCTATTACTGAGCTACTATCACAGCTATCACCCCAGCCACTTTATTGGGTATCTATGTCAATTTAAACGTGGGAGTGTCAATCAGCGCCACTAGTAGCCATTGCAGCGAGTGTGGCACACTCTTATGCGCCTGTTTGGCGTCACGTAGCACGTGAACTTATTACTAACTAGAAGCTGACCAATAGTCCCCCGTATACAACTAAATGCACCAAGTCTGCCAGTACGAGAGCCTCATTAATGAATAAGGGAAAGAAGTGTATACTTAAGGGCTCGCTTTTGTGTTTTACACAGTATTATTGAAATGTAACAGACAATAAAACCAAGGAAAGTATTTGGGAAGGTATTAGGCCGTTTGTATTGTAAATGACAAGAAAAGTGGCTCAAAAGATAACTTGCCGTGGGCAGGATCTGAACCTGCGACGTTCCGATAACGCATTCGATGCTCGACCACTGAGTAACCACGACAGCTATCCCCACAGCCACTTTATTGGGTATCTATGTCAATTTAAACGTGGGAGTGTAAATCAGCGCCACTAGTAGCCACGGCGGCGAGTGTGACACACTCTTTATGAGCCTGTTTGGCGTCACGTAGCACGTGAACTTATTACTAACTGGCAGCTGACCAATAGTCCCCCGTATACAACCTAAAGCGCCGAGTCTGCCCGTACGAGACCCTCGTTAATGAATAAGGACAACAAGTGTATACCTAAGGGCTTGTTTTTCGTGTTTTACACAATAATATAGAGATGTAACAGACAATAATGCCAAGGAAAGTATAGGGGAAGTTAATAGGCCAATTGTAATGTAAATGAGAAGAATAGTGAGTGAACGCATAACTTGCCTGGGAAGGATCCAAACCTGTGACCTTCGAACAACGCATTCGATGCTACATCACTGAGCTACCACGACAGCTATCCCCTAGCCACTCTATTCGGTATCTATGTCAATTTATACGTGGGAGTGTCAATCAGCGCCACTAGTAGCCATGGCGGCGAAAGTGGCACACTCTTTATGAGCCTGTTTGGCGTAACGTAGCACGTGAACTTCTTACTAACTGGCAGCTGACCAATATTCCCCTGTATACTACCTAAATGCACCAAGTCTGCCAGTACGAGACCTTTGTTGATGAATAAGGGAAACAAGTGTGTACTTAAGGGCTCGTTTTTGTGTTTTACACAATAATATTGACATGTAACAGACAATAAAACCAAGGAGAGTTTCGGGCAATTTATTTGGCCAGTCGTAGTGTTAATGAGAAGAAAATTGGGTGAAAAAATAACTTGCCGTGGGCAGGATCCGAACCTGCGACCTTCGAATAACACGTTCGATGCTCTACCACTGAGCTACCACGACAGCTATCTCCCAAGCCAATTTATTGGGTATCTATGCCAATTTACACGTGGGAGTGTCAATCAGCGCCACTAGTAGCCATGGCAGCGAGTGTGGCACACTCTTTATGAGCCTGTTTGGCGTCACGTAGCACGTGAACTTGTTACTAACTAGCAGCTGACAAATAGTCCCCCGTATACAACCTAAATGCACTAAGTCTGCCAGTACAAGACCCTCTTTAATGAATAAGAAAAACAAGTGTATATTCAAGGGCTCGTTTTTCGTTTTTTACACAATCATAATGAAATGTAACAGACCGTAATGCCAAGGAAAGTATAAAGTAAGTTATTAGGCCAATAGTAATGTAATGGAGAAAAAATGTGGGTGAAAAGATAACTTGCCGTGGGCAGGATCCGAACCTGCGACCTTCAAATACGCGTTCGATGCTCTACCACTGACCTACCACGGCAGCTATCCCCCCAGCCACTTTATTGGGTATCTATGTCAATTTATACGTGGGAGTATCAATTACCGCCAATAGTAGCCATGGCGTCGAAAGTGGCACAATCTTTATGAGCCTGTTTGGCGTAACGTAGCGCGTTAACTTCTTACTAACTGGCAGCTGACCAATATTCTCCTGTATACTACCTAATTGCACCAAGTCTGCCAGTACGAGACCTTTGTTAATGAATAAGGGAAACAAGTGTATACTTAAGGGCTCGTTTTTGTGTTATACACAATAATAATGAGATGCAACAGACAATAAAACCAAGGAGTGTATAGGGGAAGGTATTAGGCCATTTGTATTGTAATTGAGAAGAAAAGTGGGTGAAAAGATAACTTGCCGTGGTCAGGATCCGAACCTGCGACCTTCGAATAACGCGTTCCATGCTCTACCACTGACCTACCACGGCAGCGATCCCCGCAGCTACTTTTTTGGTATCTATGTCAATTTAACGTGGGAGTGTAAATCAGCGCCACTAGTAGCCACGGCGGCGAGTGTGGCACACTCTTTATGAGCCTGTTTGGCGTCACGTAGCACGTGAACCCATTACTAACTGGCAGCTGACCAATAGTCCCTCGTATAAAACCTAAATGCACCAAGTCTGCCAGTACGAGACCCTCGGTAATGAATAAGGAAAACAAGTGAATACCTAAGGCCTTGTTTTTCGTGTTTGACACAATAATATAGAGATGTAACAGACAATAATGCCAAGGAAAGTATAGGGGAAGTTATTAGGCCAATTGTAATGTAAATGAGAAGAAAAGTGGGTGAAAACATAACTTGCCTGGGCAGCATCCAAACCTGCGACCTTCGAATAACGCATTCGATGCTCTATCACTCAGCTACCACGACAGCTATTCCCCCAGCCACTTTATTGGGTATCTATGTCAATTTATACGTGGGAGTATCAATTACCGCCAATAGTAGCCATGGCGTCGAAAGTGGCACAATCTTTATGAGCCTGTTTGGCGTAACGTAGCGCGTTAACTTCTTACTAACTGGCAGCTGACCAATATTCTCCTGTATACTACCTAATTGCACCAAGTCTGCCAGTACGAGACCTTTGTTAATGAATAAGGGAAACAAGTGTATACTTAAGGGCTCGTTTTTGTGTTATACACAATAATAATGAGATGCAACAGACAATAAAACCAAGGAGTGTATAGGGGAACGTATTAGGCCATTTGTATTGTAATTGAGAAGAAAAGTGGGTGAAAAGATAACTTGCCGTGGTCAGGATCTGAACCTGCTACCTTCGAATAACGCGTTCAATGCTCTATGAATGAGCTACCACGACAGCTATCCCCCCAGCCACTTTATTGGGTATCTATGTCAATTTAAACGTGGGAGTGTCAATCAGCGCCACTAGTAGCCATGGCAGCGAGTGTGGCACACCCTTTCTGAGCCTGTTTGGCGTAACGTAGCGCGTGAACTTCTTACTAACTGGCAGCTGACCAATATTCCCCTGTATACTACCTAAATGCACCAACTCTGCCAGTAGGAGACCTTTGTTAATGACTAAGGGAAACAAGTGTATACTTAAGGGCTCGTTTTTGTGTTTTACACAATAATAATGAGATGTAACAGACAATAAAACCAAGGAGAGTTTAGGGGAAGTTGTTATGCCATTTGTATTGTAAATGAGAAGAAAAGTGGGTGAAACGATAACTTGCCCTGGGCAGGATCCGAACCTGCGACCTTCGAATACGCGTTCGATGCTCTACCACTGACCTACCACGGCAGCTATCCCCCCAGCTACTTTTTTGGGTATCTATGTCAATTCAAACGTGGGAGTGTAAATCAGCGCCACTAGTAGCCATGGCGGCGAGTGTGGCACACTCTTTATGAGCCTGTTTGGCGTCACGTAGCACGCGAACATATTACTAACTGGCAGCTTACCAATAGTCCCTCGTATACAACCTAAATGCACCAAGTCTGCAAGTACGAGACCCTGGGTAATGAATATGAGAAACAGGTGTATACTTAAGGGCTTGATTTTCGTGTTTTACACAATAATAATGAGATGTAACAGACAATAATGCCAAGGAAAGTATAGGGCAATTTATTTGGCCAGTCGTAGTGTTAATGAGAAGAAAATTGGGTGAAAAGATAACTTGCCGTGGGCAGCATCCGAACCTACGCATTCGAATAACACGTTCGATGCTCTACCACTGACCTACCACGGCAGCTATCCCCCCAGCTACTTTTTCGGTTATCTATGTCAATTTACACGTGGGAGTGTAAATCAGCGCCACTAGTAGCCACGGCGGCGAGTGTGGCACACTCTTTATGAGCCTGTTTGGCGTCACGTAGCACGTGAACCTATTACTAACTGGCAGCTGACCAATAGTCCCTCGTATAAAACCTAAATGTACCAAGTCTTCCAGTACGAGACCTTTCTTAATGAATAATGGAAACAAGTGCATACTTAAGGGCTCGTTTTTGTCTTTTACACAATAGTAATGACATGTAACAGACAATAAAACCAAGTAGAGTATAGGGGAAGGTATTAAGCCATTTGTATTGTAAATGAGAAGAAAAGTGGGTGAAAAGATTACTTGCCGTGGGCAAGATTTGAACCTGCAACCTTCGAATGACGCGTTCGATTCTCTACTACTGCGCTACCACGACAGCTATCCCCGCAGCCACTTTAAGTGGTATCTATGTCAATTTAAACGTGGGAGTGTCAATCAGCGCCAGTAGTAGCCATGGCGGCGAGTGCGGCACACTCTTTATGAGCCTGTTTGGCGTCACGTAGCGCGTGAACTTCTTACTAACTGGCAGCTGACGAATATTCCCCTGTATAAAACCTAAATGCACCAAGTCTGCCAGTAGGAGACCATCGTTAATGAATAAGGGAAACAAGTGTATACTTAAGGGCTCGTTTTTGTGTTTTACACAATATTAATGAGATGTAACAGGCAATAAAACCAAGGAAAGTATAGGGGAAGGTATTAGGTCATTTGTATTGTAAATGAGAAGAAAAGTGGGTGAAAAAATAACTTCCCGTGGGCAGGATCCGAACCTGCGACGTACCAATAACGCGTTCATTGCTCTACCACTGCGTTTGCACGACAGCTATGCCCCCATCCAGTTTATTGGGTATCTATGTCAATTTAAACGTGGGAGTGTCAATCAGCGCCAGTAGTAGCCATAGCGGCGAGTGTGGCACACTCTTTATGAGCCTGTTTGGCGTCACGTAGCACGTGAACTTATTACGAACTCGCAGCTGAACAATAGTCCTCCATATACAACCTAAATGCACCAATTCCGCCAGAACGAGACCCTCGTTAATGAATAAGAGAAACAGATGTATACTTAAGGGCTTGGTTTTTGTGTTTTACACATTTATAATGAGATGTAACAGACAATATTGCCAAGGAAAGTATAGGGGAAGTTATTAGCGCAATGGTAATGTTAATGAGAACAAAAGTGGGTGAAAAGATAACTTGCCGTGGGCAGGATCCAAACCTGCGACCTTCGAATACCGCGTTCAATGCTCTATCACAGAGCTACTATGACAGCTATCCCCCCAGCCACTTTATTGGGTATCTATGTCAATTTAAACGTGGGAGTGTTAATCAGCGCCACTAGTAGCCATTGCAGCGAGTGTGGCACACTCTTATGAGCCTGTTTGGCGTCACGTAGCACGTGAACTTATTACTAACTAGCAGCTGACCAATAGTCCCCCGTATACAACAAAATGCACCAAGTCTGCCAGTACGAGAGCCTCATTAATGAATAAGGAAAAGAAGTGTATACTTAAGGGTTCGCTTTTGTGTTTTACACAGTATTATTGAAATGTAACAGACAATAAAACCAAGGAAAGTATAGGGGAAGGTATTAGGCCGTTTGTATTGTAAATGACAAGAAAAGTGGCTCAAAAGATAACTTGCCGTGGGCAGGATCCGAACCTGCGACGTTCCGATAAAGCGTTCGATGCTCCATCACTTAGCTACCACGACAGCTATCCCCTAGCCACTCTATTCGGTATCTATGTCAATTTATACGTGAGAGTTTCAATCAGCGCCACTAGTAGCCATGGCGGCGAAAGTGGCACACTCTGTAGGAGCCTGTTTGGCGTAACGTAGCACGTGAACTTCTTACTAACTGGCAGCTGACCAATATTCCCCTGTATACTACCTAAATGCACCAAGTCTGCCAGTACGAGACCTTTGTTGATGAATAAGAGAAACAAGTGTGTACATAAGGGCTCGTTTTTGTGTTTTACACAATAATATTGACATGTAACAGACAATAAAACCAAGGAGAGTATAGGGCAATTTATTTGGCCAGTCGTAGTGTTATTGAGAAGAAAATTGGGTGAAAGATAACTTGCCGTGGGCAGGATCCGAACCTGCGACCTTCGAATAAAACGTTCGATGCTCTACCACTGAGCTACTACGACAGCTATCCCCCAAGCCAATTTTTTGGGTATCTATGCCAATTTGCACGTGGGAGTGTCAATCAGCGCCACTAGTAGCCATGGCAGCGAGTATGGCACACTCTTTATGAGCCTGTTTGGCGTCACGTAGCACGTGAACTTATTACTAACTAGCAGCTGAAAAATAGTCCCCCGTATACAACCTAAATGCACTAAGTCTGCCAGTACAAGACCCTCTTTAATGAATAAGAAAAACAAGTGTATATTCAAGGGCTCGTTTTTAGTTTTTTACACAACCATAATGAAATGTAACAGACCGTAATGCCAAGGAAAGTATAGGGTAAGTTATTAGGCCAATATTAATGTAAATGAGAAAAAATGTGGGTGAAAAGATAACTTGCCGTGGGCAGGATCCGAACCTGCGACCTTCGAATACGCGTTCGATGCTCTACCACTGACCTACCACGGCAGCTATCCCCCCAGCCACTTTTTTGGGTATCTATGTCAATTTAAACGTGGGAGTGTAAATCAGCGCCACTAGTAGCCACGGAGGCGAGTGTGGCACACTCTTTATGAGCCTGTTTGGCGTCACGTAGCACGTGAACCTATTACTAACTGGCAGCTGACCAATAGTTCTCGTATAAAACCTAAATGCACCAAGTCTGCCAGTACGAGACCCTCGGTAATGAATAAGGAAAACAAGTGTATACCTAAGGCCTTGTTTTTCTTGTTTTACACAATAATATAGAGATGTAACAGACAATAATGCCAAGGAAAGTATAGGGGAAGTTATTAGGCCAATTGTAATGTAAATGAGAAGAAAAGTGGGTGAAAACATAACTTGCCTGGGCAGCATCCAAACCTGCGACCTTCGAATAACGCATTCGACGCTCTATCACTGAGCTACCACGACAGCTACTCCCCCAGCCACTTTATTGGGTATCTATGTCAATTTATAAGTGGGAGTGTCAATTACCGCCAATAGTAGCCATGGCGACGAAAGTGGCACAATCTTTATGAGCCTGTTTGGCGTAACGTAGCGCGTGAACTTCTTACTAACTGGCAGCTGACCAATATTCTCCTGTATACTACCTAATTGCACCAAGTCTGCCAGTACGAGACCTTTGTTAATGAATAAGGGAAACAAGTGTATACTTAAGGACTCGTTTTTGTGTTATACACAATAATAATGAGATGCAACAGACAATAAAACCAAGGAGAGTATAGGGGAAGGTGTTAGGCCATTTGTATTGTAAATGAGAAGAAAAGTGGGTGAAAAGATAACTTGCCGTGGTCAGGATCCTAACCTGCTACCTTCGAATAACGCGTTCGATGCTCTATCACTGAGCTACCACGACAGCTATCCCCCCAGCCACACTATTGGGTATCTATGTCAATTTAAACGTGGGAGTGTCAATCAGCGCCACTAGTAGCCATAGGAGCGAGTGTGGCACACCCTTTCTGAGCCTGTTTGGCGTCACGTAGCACGCGAACATATTACTAACTGGCAGCTTACCAATAGTCCCTCATATACAACCTAAATGCACCAAGTCTGCAAGTACGAGACCCTCGGTAATGAATATGAGAAACAGATGTATACTTAAGGGCTTGATTTTCGTGTTTTACACAATAATAATTAGATGTAACAGACAATAATGCCAAGGAAAGTATAGGGCAATTTATTTGGCCAGTCGTAGTGTTAATGAGAAGAAAATTGGGTGAAAAGATAACTTGCCGTGGGCAGCATCCGAACCTACGACCTTCGAATAACACGTTCGATGCTCTACCACTGACCTACCACGGCAGCTATCCCCCCAGCTACTTTTTCGGTTATCTATGTCAATTTACACGTGGGAGTGTAAATCAGCGCCACTAGTAGCCACGGCGGCGAGTGTGGCACATTCTTTATGAGCCTGTTTGGCGTCACGTAGCACGTGAACCTATTACTAACTGGCAGCTGACCAATAGTCCCTCGTATAAAACCTAAATGTACCAAGTCTTCCAGTAGGAGACCTTTCTTATAGAATAATGGAAACAAGTGTATACTTAAGGGCTCGTTTTTGTGTTTTACACAATAGTAATGACATGTAACAGACAATAAAACCAAGTAGAGTATAGGGGAAGGTATTAGGCCATTTGTATTGTAAATGAGAAGAAAAGTGGATGAAAAGATAACTTGCCGTGGGCAAGATTTGAACCTGCAACCTTCGAATGACGCGTTCGATTCTCTACTACTGCGCTACCACGACAGCTATCCCCGCAGCCACTTTAAGTGGTATCTATGTCAATTTAAACGTGAGAGTGTCAATCAGCGCCAGTGGTAGCCATGGCGGCGAGTGCGGCACACTCTTTATGAGCCTGTTTGGCGTCACGTAGCGCGTGAACTTCTTACTAACTGGCAGCTGACGAATATTCCCCTGTATAAAACCTAAATGCACCAAGTCTGCCAGTAGGAGACCATCGTTAATGAATAAGGGAAACAAGTGTATACTTAAGGGCTCGTTTTTGTGTTTTACACAATAATAATGAGATGTAACAGGCAATAAAACCAAGGAAAGTATAGGGGAAGGTATTAGGTCATTTGTATTGTAAATGAGAAAAAAAGTGGGTGAAAAAATAACTTCCCGTGGGTAGGATCCGAACCTGCGACGTACCAATAACGCGTTCATTGCTCTACCACTGAGTTTGCACGACAGCTATGCCCCCATCCAGTTTATTGGGTATCTATGTCAATTTAAACGTGGGAGTGTCAATCAGCGCCAGTAGTAGCCATAGCGGCGAGTGTGGCACACTCTTTATGAGCCTGTTTGGCGTCACGTAGCACGTGAACTTATTACGAACTCGCAGCTGAACAATAGTCCTCCATATACAACCTTAATGCACCAATTATGCCAGAACGAGACCCTCGTTAGTGAATAAGAGAAACAGATGTATACTTAAGGGCTTGGTTTTTGTGTTTTACACATTAATAATGAGATGTAACAGACAATATTGCCAAGGAAAGTATAGGGGAAGTTACTAGGCCAATGGTAATGTTAATGAGAAGAAAAGTGGGTGAAAAGATAACTTGCCGTGGGCAGGATCCAAACCTGCGACCTTCGAATACCGCGTTCAATGCTCTATCACAGAGCTACTATGACAGCTATCCCCCCAGCCACTTTATTGGGTATCTATGTCAATTTAAACGTGGGAGTGTTAATCAGCGCCACTAGTAGCCATTGCAGCGAGTGTGGCACACTCTTATGAGCCTGTTTGGCGTCACGTAGCACGTGAACGTATTACTAACTAGCAGCTGACCAATAGTCCCCCGTATACAACAAAATGCACCAAGTCTGCCAGTACGAGAGCCTCATTAATGAATAAGGAAAAGAAGTGTATACTTAAGGCCTCGCTTTTGTGTTTTACCCAGTATTATTGAAATGTAAATGACAACAAAACCAAGGAAAGTATAGGGGAAGGTATTAGGCCGTTTGTATTGTAAATGACAAAAAAAGTGGCTCAAAAGATAACTTGCCGTGGGCAGGATCCGAACCTGCGACGTTCCGATAAAGCGTTCGATGCTCCATCACTTAGCTACCACGACAGCTATCCCCTAGCCATTCTATTCGGTATCTATGTCAATTTATACGTGGGAGTGTCAATCAGCGCCACTAGTAGCCATGGCGGCGAAAGTGGCACACTCTTTAGGAGCCTGTTTTGCGTAACGTAGCACGTGAACTTCTTACTAACTGGCAGCTGACCAATATTCCCCTGTATACTACCTAAATGCACCAAGTCTGCCAGTACGAGACCTTTGTTGATGAATAAGGGAAACGAGTGTATACTTAAGGGCACGTTTTTGTGTTTTACACAATAATATTGGCATGTAACAGACAATAAAACCAAGGAGAGTTTAGGGGAAGGTGTTATGCCATTTGTATTGTAAATGAGAAGAAAAGTGGGTGAAACGATAACTTGCCCTGGGCAGGATCCGAACCAGCGTCCTTCGAATAACGCCTTCGATGCTCTACTACTGAGCTACCACGACAGCTATCCCCCAAGCCACTTTATTGGGTATCTTTGTCAATTTAAACGTGGCAGTGTTATTGTGCGCCACTAGTAGCCAAGGCGGCGAGTGTGGAACACTCTTTATGAGCCTGTTTGGCGTCATGTAGCGCATAAACTTATTACAAGTTGGCAGCTGACCAATAGTCCCCCGTATACAACCTAAATGCACCAAGTCTGCCAGTACAAGACCCTCGTTAATGAATATGAGAAACAGATGTATACTTAAGGGCTTGATTTTCGTGTTTTACACAATAATAATGAGATGTAACAGACAATAATGCCAAGGAAAGTATAGGGCATTTTATTTGGCCAGTCGTAGTGTTAATGAGAAGAAAATTGGGTGAGAAGATAACTTGCCGTGGGCAGGATCCGAACCTGCGACCTTCGAATACGCGTTCGATGCTCTACCACTGACCTACCACGGCAGCTATCCCCCCAGCCACTTTTTTGGTTATCTATGTCAATTTAAACGTGGGAGTGTAAATCAGCGCCACTAGTAGCCACGGAGGCGAGTGTGGCACACTCTTTATGAGCCTGTTTGGCGTCACGTAGCACGTGAACCTATTACTAACTGGCAGCTGACCAATAGTTCTCGTATAAAACCTAAATGCACCAAGTCTGCCAGTACGAGACCCTCGGTAATGAATAAGGAAAACAAGTGTATACCTAAGGCCTTGTTTTTCTTGTTTTACACAATAATATAGAGATGTAACAGACAATAATGCCAAGGAAAGTATAGGGGAAGTTATTAGGCCAATTGTAATGTAAATGAGAAGAAAAGTGGGTGAAAACATAACTTGCCTGGGCAGCATCCAAACCTGCGACCTTCGAATAACGCATTCGACGCTCTATCACTGAGCTACCACGACAGCTACTCCCCCCGCCACTTTATTGGGTATCTATGTCAATTTATAAGTGGGAGTGTCAATTACCGCCAATAGTAGCCATGGCGACGAAAGTGGCACAACCTTTATGAGCCTGTTTGGCGTAACGTAGCGCGTGAACTTCTTACTAACTGGCAGCTGACGAATATTCCCCTGTATAAAACCTAAATGCACCAAGTCTGCCAGTAGGAGACCATCGTTAATGAATAAGGGAAACAAGTGTATACTTAAGGGCTCGTTTTTGTGTTTTACACAATATTAATGAGATGTAACAGGCAATAAAACCAAGGAAAGTATAGGGGAAGGTATTAGGTCATTTGTATTGTAAATGAGAAGAAAAGTGGGTGAAAAAATAACTTCCCGTGGGCAGGATCCGAACCTGCGACGTACCAATAACGCGTTCATTGCTCTACCACTGAGTTTGCACGACAGCTATGCCCCCATCCAGTTTATTGGGTATCTATGTCAATTTAAACGTGGGAGTGTCAATCAGCGCCAGTAGTAGCCATAGCGGCGAGTGTGGCACACTCTTTATGAGCCTGTTTGGCGTCACGTAGCACGTGAACTTATTACGAACTCGCAGCTGAACAATAGTCCTCCATATACAACCTTAATGCACCAATTATGCCAGAACGAGACCCTCGTTAGTGAATAAGAGAAACAGATGTATACTTAAGGGCTTGGTTTTTGTGTTTTACACATTAATAATGAGATGTAACAGACAATATTGCCAAGGAAAGTATAGGGGAAGTTACTAGGCCAATGGTAATGTTAATGAGAAGAAAAGTGGGTGAAAAGATAACTTGCCGTGGGCAGGATCCAAACCTGCGACCTTCGAATACCGCGTTCAATGCTCTATCACAGAGCTACTATGACAGCTATCCCCCCAGCCACTGTATTGGGTATCTATGTCAATTTAAACGTGGGAGTGTTAATCAGCGCCACTAGTAGCCATTGCAGCGAGTGTGGCACACTCTTATGAGCCTGTTTGGCGTCACGTAGCACGTGAACTTATTACTAACTAGCAGCTGACCAATAGTCCCCCGTATACAACAAAATGCACCAAGTCTGCCAGTACGAGAGCCTCATTAATGAATAAGGAAAAGAAGTGTATACTTAAGGCCTCGCTTTTGTGTTTTACCCAGTATTATTGAAATGTAAATGACAATAAAACCAAGGAAAGTATAGGGGAAGGTATTAGGCCGTTTGTATTGTAAATGACAAAAAAAGTGGCTCGAAAGATAACTTGCCGTGGGCAGGATCCGAACCTGCGACGTTCCGATAAAGCGTTCGATGCTCCATCACTTAGCTACCACGACAGCTATCCCCTAGCCATTCTATTCGGTATCTATGTCAATTTATACGTGGGAGTGTCAATCAGCGCCACTAGTAGCCATGGCGGCGAAAGTGGCACACTCTTTAGGAGCCTGTTTTGCGTAACGTAGCACGTGAACTTCTTACTAACTGGCAGCTGACCAATATTCCCCTGTATACTACCTAAATGCACCAAGTCTGCCAGTACGAGACCTTTGTTGATGAATAAGGGAAACGAGTGTATACTTAAGGGCACGTTTTTGTGTTTTACACAATAATATTGGCATGTAACAGACAATAAAACCAAGGAGAGTTTAGGGGAAGGTGTTATGCCATTTGTATTGTAAATGAGAAGAAAAGTGGGTGAAACGATAACTTGCCCTGGGCAGGATCCGAACCAGCGTCCTTCGAATAACGCCTTCGATGCTCTACTACTGAGCTACCACGACAGCTATCCCCCAAGCCACTTTATTGGGTATCTTTGTCAATTTAAACGTGGCAGTGTTATTGTGCGCCACTAGTAGCCAAGGCGGCGAGTGTGGAACACTCTTTATGAGCCTGTTTGGCGTCATGTAGCGCATAAACTTATTACAAGTTGGCAGCTGACCAATAGTCCCCCGTATACAACCTAAATGCACCAAGTCTGCCAGTACAAGACCCTCGTTAATGAATATGAGAAACAGATGTATACTTAAGGGCTTGATTTTCGTGTTTTACACAATAATAATGAGATGTAACAGACAATAATGCCAAGGAAAGTATAGGGCATTTTATTTGGCCAGTCGTAGTGTTAATGAGAAGAAAATTGGGTGAGAAGATAACTTGCCGTGGGCAGGATCCGAACCTGCGACCTTCGAATACGCGTTCGATGCTCTACCACTGACCTACCACGGCAGCTATCCCCCCAGCTACTTTTTTGGGAATCTATGTCAATTTAAACGTGGGAGTGTAAATCAGCGCCACTAGTAGCCACGGCGGCGAGTGTGGCACACTCTTTATAAGCCTGTTTGGCGTCACGTAGCACGTGAACCTATTACTAACTAGCAGCTGACCAATAGTCCCCCGTATACAACCTGAATGCACGAAGTCTGCCAGTACAAGACCCTCTTTAATGAATAAGAAAAGAAGTGTATATTTAAGGGCTCGTTTTTCGTTTTTTACACAATCGTAATGAGATGTAACAGACCGTAATGCCAAGGAAAGTATAGGGTAAGTTATTAGGCCAATAGTAATGTAAATGAGAAAAAATGTGGAGGAAAAGATAACTTGCCGTGGGCAAGATCTGAACCTGCGACCTTCGAATGACGCGTTCGACGCTCTACTACTGAGCTATTACGACAGCTATCCCCCAAGCCACATTATTGAGTATCTATGTCAATTTAAACGTGGGAGTGTCAATCAGCGCCATTAGTAGCCATGGCAGCGAGTGTGGCACACTATTTATGAGCCTGTTTGGCGTAACGTAGCGCGTGAACTTCTTACTAACTGGCAGCTGACCAATATTCCCCTGTATACTACCTAAATGCACATGGTGCATGCAAGTACGAGACCCTCGTTAATGAATAAGAAAAACAGATGTATACTTAAGGGCTTGTGTTTTATGTTTTACACAATAATGATGAGGTGTAACAGACAATAATGCCAAGGAAAGTATAGCGGAAGTTATAAGGCCAATGATAATGTAAATGAGAAGAAAATTGGGTGAAAACATAACTTGCCTGGGCCGGATTTGAACCTGCAACCTTCGAATAACGCGTTCGATGCTCTATCCGTGAGCTACCATGACAACTATTCCCCCAGCCACTTTATTGGGTATCTATGTCAATTTATACGTGGGAGTGTCAATCAGCGCCACTAGTAGCCATGGCGCCGAGTGTGGCACACTGAGCCTGTTTGGCGTAACGTAGCGCGCGAACTTCTTACTAACTGGCAGCTGACCAATATTCCCCTGTATACTACGTAAATGCACCAAGTCTGCCAGTACGAGAACTTTGTTAATGAATAAGGGAAACAAGAGTATACTTATGGGCTCGTTTTTGTGTTTTACACAATAATATTGAGATGTAACAGACAGTAAAACCATGGGGAGTATAGGGGAAGGTATTAGGCCATTTGTATTGTATATGAGAAGAAAAGTGGGTGAAACAATAACTTGCCCTGGGCAGGATCCGAACCAGCGACCTTCGAATAACGCCCTCGATGCTCTACTACTGAGCTACCACGACAGCTATCCCCCAAGCCACTTTATTGGGTATCTTTGTCAATTTAAACGTGGCAGTGTTATTGTGCGCCACTAGTAGCCATGGCGGCTAGTGTGGAACACTCTTTATGAGCCTGTTTGGCGTCACGTAGCGCGTAAACTTATTACAAACTGGCAGCTGACCAATAGTCCCCCGTATACAACTAAATGCACCAAGTCTGCCAGTACGAGAGCCTCATTAATGAATAAGGAAAAGAAGTGTATCCTTAAGGGCTCGCTTTTGTGTTTTACACAGTATTATTGAAATGTAACGGACAATAAAACCAAGGAAAGTATAGGGGAAGGTATTAGGCCGTTTGTATTGTAAATGACAAGAAAAGTGGCTCAAAAGATAACTTGCCGTGGGCAGGATCCGAACCTGCGACGTTCCGATAAAGCGTTCGATGCTCCATCACTTAGCTACCACGACAGCTATCCCCTAGCCACTCTATTCGGTATCTATGTCAATTTATACGTGGGAGTGTCAATCAGCGCCACTAGTAGCCATGGCGGCGAAAGTGGCACACTCTTTAGGAGCCTGTTTGGCGTAACGTAGCACGTGAACTTCTTACTAACTGGCAGCTGACCAATATTCCCCTGTATACTACCTAAATGCACCAAGTCTGCCAGTACGAGACCTTTGTTGATGAATAAGGGAAACAAGTGTATACTTAAGGGCTCGTTTTTGTGTTTTACACAATAATATTGGCTTGTAACAGACAATAAAACCAAGGAGAGTTTAGGGGAAGGTGTTATGCCATTTGTATTGTAAATGAGAAGAAAAGTGGGTGAAACGATAACTTGCCCTGAGCAGGATCCGAACCAGCGACCTTCGAATAACGCCTTCGATGCTCTACTACTGAGCTACCATGACAGCTATCCCCCAAGCCACTTTATTGGGCATCTTTGTCAATTTAAACGTGGCAGTGTTATTGTGCGCCACTAGTAGCCATGGCGGCAAGTGTGGAACACTCTTTATGAGCCTGTTTGGCGTCATGTAGCGCGTAAACTTATTACAAGTTGGCAGCTGACCAATAGTCCCCCGTATACAACCTAAACGCACCTAGTCTGCCAGTACAAGACCCTCGTTAATGAATATGAGAAACAGATGTATACTTAAGGGCTTGATTTTCGTGTTTTACACAATAATAATGAGAAGTAACAGACAATAATGCCAAGGAAAGTATAGGGCAATTTATTTGGCCAGTCGTAGTGTTAATGAGAAGAAAATTGGGTGAGAAGATAACTTGCCGTGGGCAGGATCCGAACCTGCGACCTTCGAATACGCGTTCGATGCTCTACCACTGACCTACCACGGCAGCTATCCCCCCAGCTACTTTATTGGGTATCTATGACAATTTAAACGTGGGAGTGTAAATCAGCGCCACTAGTAGCCACGGCGGCGAGTGTGGCACACCCTTTACTAGCCTGTTTGGCGTCACGTAGCACGTGAACTTATTACTAACTGGCAGCTGACCAATAGTCCTCCGTATACAACCTAAATACACCAAGTCTGCTAGTACAAGACCCTCTTTAATGAATAAGAAAAAGAAGTGTATATTTAAGGGCTCGTTTTTTGTTTTTTACACAATCATAATGAGATGTAACAGACCGTAATGCCAAGGAAAGAATAGGGTAAGTTATTAGGCCAATAGTAATGTAAATGCGAAAAAATGTGGGTGAAAAGATAACTTGCCGTGGGCAAGATCTGAACCTGCGACCTTCGAATGACGCGTTCGATGCTCTACTACTGAGCTATTACGATAGCTATCCCCAAGCCACATTATTGAGTATCAATGTCAATTTAAACGTGGGAGTGTCAATCAGCGCCAGTAGTAGCCATGGCAGCGAGTGTGGCACACTATTTATGAGCCTGTTTGGCGTAACGTAGCGCGTGAACTTCTTACTAACTGGCAGCTGACCAATATTCCCCTGTATACTACCTAAATGCACCAACTCTGCCAGTACGAGACCTTTGTTAATGAATAAGGGAAACAAGTGTATACTTAAGGGCTCGTTTTTGTGTTTTACACAATTTATTGAGATGTATTAGACAATAATGCTAAGGAAAGTATAGGGGAAGTTATTAGGCCAATTGTAATGTTATTGAGAAGAAAAGTGTGTGAAAAAAAAACGTGCCGAGGCAGGATCCGAACCTTCGACCTTCGAATAACGTGTTTAATGCTCTACCACTGAGCTACCACAACGGCTATCCCCACAGCCAATTTATTGGGTACCTTTGTCAGTTTAAACGTGGCAGTGTTATTCAGCGCCACTAGTAGCCATGGCGGCGACTGTGGCACACTCTTTCTGAGCCTGTTTGGCATCACGTAGCGCGTGAGCTTATTACTAACTGGCGGCTGACCAATAGTCCCCCGTAAAAAACAACCTAAATGCACCAAGTCTGCCAGTACGACACCCTCGTTAATGAATAAGAGAAACAGATGTATAATTAAGGGCTCGTTTTTCGTGTTTTACACACAATATAATGAGATGTAACAGACCATAATTGCAAGGAAAGTATAGGCGAAGTTATTAGGCCAATTGTAATGGTAATGAGAAGAAAAGTGGATGAAAAGATAATTTGGCGTGGACAGGATCCGAACCTGCGACCTTCGAATAACGCGTTCGATGCTCTACCACTGTGCTACCATGACAGCTATCCCCCGAGCCACTTTGTTGGGTATCTGTGTCAATTTAAACGTGGGGGTGTCAATCAGCGCAACTAGTAGCCATGACGGCGAGTGTGGCACACTCTTATGAGCCTGTTTGGCGTAACGTACCGCGTGAACTTCTTACTAACTGGCAGCTGACCAATATTCCATTGTATAAAATCTAAATGCACCAAGTCTGCCAGTACGAGATCTTTGTTAATGAAAAAGGGAAACAAGTGTATACCTAAGGACTTGTTTTTGTGTTTTACACAATATTAATGAGATGTAACAGACAATAAAACCGAGGAAAGTATAGGGGAAGTGATTAGGCCAATTGTAATGTAAATGAGAAGAAAAGTGGGTGAAAACATAACTTGCCTGCGCAGCATCCGAACTTGCGACCTTCGAATAACGCATTCGGCTCTCTATCACCGAGCTACCACGACAGGCATTCCCCCAGCCACTTTATTGGGTATCTATGTCAATTTATACGTGTAAGTGTCAATCAGCGCCACTATTAGCCATGGCGGCGAACGTGGCACACCCTTTATGAGCCTGTTTGGCGTCACGTAGCACGTGAACTTATTACTAACTGGCAGCTGACCAATAGTTCCCGTATACAACCTAAATGCACCAAGTCTGCGAGTACGAGACCCTCGTTAATGAATAAGGAAAACAAGTGTATACTTAAGGGCTCGTTTTTCGTGTTTTACACAATAATAATGAGATGTAACAGACAATAAGGCCAAGGAAAGTATATGGGAAGTTATTAGGCCAATTGTAATGTAAATGAGAAGAAAAGTGGGTGAAAACATAACTTGCCTGGGCAGCATCCGAACCTGCGACCTTCGAATAACGCGTTCGATGCCCTATCACTGAGCTACCACGACAGCTATCCCCCCAGCCACTTTATTGGGTATCTATGTCAATTTAAACGTGGGAGTGTCAATCAGCGCCACTAGTAGCCGTGGCAGCGAGTGTGGCACACCCTTTCTGAGCCTGTTTGGCGTCACGTAGCACGGGAACATATTACTAACTGGCAGCTTACCAATAGTCCCCGTATACAACCTAAATGCACCAAGTCTGCGACTACGAGACCCTCGTTAATGAATAAGGAAAACAAGTGTATACTTAAGGGCTCGTTTTTCTTTTTTTACACAATAATAATGAGATGTAACAGACAATAATGCCAAGGAAAGTATAGGGGAAGTGATTAGGCCAATTGTAATGTAAATGAGAAGAAAAGTGGGTGAAAACATAACTTGCCTGCGCAGCATCCGAACTTGCGACCTTCGAATAACGCATTCGGCTCTCTATCACCGAGCTACCACGACAGGCATTCCCCCAGCCACTTTATTGGGTATCTATGTCAATTTATACGTGGGAGTGTCAATCAGCGCCACTAGTAGCCGTGGCAGCGAGTGTGGCACACCCTTTCTGAGCCTGTTTGGCGTCACGTAGCACGGGAACATATTACTAACTGGCAGCTTACCAATAGTCCCCCATATACAACCTAAATGCACCAAGTCTGCCAGTACAAGACCCTCTTTAATGAATAAGAAATACAAGTGTATACTTAAGGGCTCGTTTTTCGTTTTTTACACAATAATAATAAGATGTAACAGACCGTAATGCCAAGGAAAGTATAGGGGAACTTATTAGGCCAATAGTATTGTAATAGAGAAAAAAAGTCTGTGAAAAGATAACTTGCCGTGTGCAGGATTCGAACCTGCGACCATCGTATAACGCGTTCGATGCTCTAGCACTGACCTATCACGGCAGCTATCCCCCCAGCCACTTTATTGGGTATCTTTGTCAATTTAAACGTGGCAGTGTTATTCAGCGCCACTAGTTGCCAAGGCGGCGAGTGTGGCACACTCTTTATAAGCCTGTTTGGCGTCACGTAGCACGTGAACCTATTACTAACTGGCAGCTGACCAATAGTCCCCTGTATTCAACCTAAATGCACCAAGTCTGCCAGTAGAAGACCCTCGTTAATGAATAAGAAAAACAGATGTATACTTAAGGGCTTGTGTTTTATGTTTTACACAATAATGATGAGATGTAAAAGACAATAATGCCAAGGAAATTATAGCGGAAGTTATTAGGCCAATTGTAATGTAAATGAGAAGAAAATTGGGTGAAAACAAAACTTGCCTGGGCAGGATTTGAACCTGCGACCTTTGAATAACGCGTTCGATGCTCTATCCCTGAGCTACCATGACAACTATTCCCCCAGCCACTCTAATAGGTATCTAAATCAATTTAAACAAGGGAGTGTCAATCAGCGCCACTAGTAGCCATGGCGGCGAGTGTGGCACACTAAGCCTATTTGGCGTAACGTGGCGCGTGAACTTCTTACTAACTGGCAGCTGACCAATATTCCCCTGTATACTACGTAAGTGCACCAAGTCTGCCAGTACGAGAACTTTGTTAATGAATAAGAGAAACAACAGTATACTTAAGGGCTCGTTTTTGTGTTTTACACAATAATATTGAAATGTAACAGACAATGAAACCAAGGAAAGTATAGGGGAAGGTATTAGGCCGTTTGTATTGTAATGGACACGAAAAGTGGTTGAAAAGATAACTTGCCGTAGGCAGGATCCGAAACTGCGACGTTCCGATAACGCGTTCGATGTTCCACCACTGAGCCACCACGACAGCTATCCCCCCAACCACTTTATTGGGTACCTACGTCAAATTAAACGTGGGAGTGTCAATTAGCGCCTGTAGTAGCCATAGCGGCGAGTGTGGCACACTCTTTATGAGCCTGTTTGGCGTCTCGTAGCGCGTGAACTTCTTACAAACTGGCAGCTAACCAATATTTCCCTGTATACAACCTAAATGCACCAAGTCTGCCAGTACGAGACCCTCGTTAATGAATAAGAGAAACAGATGTATACCTAAGGGCTCGTTTTCGTGTTTAACACACAATATAATGAGATGTAACAGACCATAATTGCAAGGAAAGAATAGGGGAAATATTAGGCCATCAGTAATGTAAATTAGAAGAAAAGTTGGTCAAAAGATAACTTGCCGTGGGCAGGATCCGAACCTGCGACCTTCGTATAACGCGTTCGATGCTCTACCACTGAGCTACCACGGCAGCTATCCCCCCAGCCATTTTTTTGGGTATCTATGTCAATTTAAACGTGGGAGTGTAAATCAGCGCCACTAGTAGCCACGGCGGCGAGTGTGGCACACCCTTTATTAGCCTGTTTGGCGTCACGTAGCACGTGAACTTATTACTAACTGGCAGCTGACCAATAGTCCCCCGTATACAACCTAAATGCACCAAGTCTGCCAGTACGAGACCCTCGTTAATGAATAAGGAAAACAAGTGTATACTTAAGGGCTCGTTTTTCGTGTTTTACACAATAAAGATGAGATGTAACAGACAATAATGCCAAGGAAAGTATAGGAGAAGTTATTAGGCCAATTGTAATGGTAATGAGAAGAAAAGTGTGTGAAAAGATAACTTGCCGTGGCAGGATCCGAACCTGTGACCTTCGAATAACGTGTTCAATGCACTAGCACGGAGCTACCACGACAGCTATCCCCTCAGCCACTTTATTGGGTATCTATGTCAATTTATAAGTGGGTGTGTCAATCAGCGCCACTAGTAGCCATGGCGGCGAGTGTGGCACACTCTTTATGATCCTGTTTGGCGTCTCGTAGCGCGTGAACTTCTTACTAACTGGCCGCTGACCAATATTCTCCTGTATACAACCTAAATGCATCAAGTCTGCCAATACGAGACCCTCGTTAATGAATAATAGAAACAGATGTATACTTAAGAACTCGTTTTTCGTGTTTAAAACAATATAATGAGATGTAACAGACAATAATGCCAAGGAAAGTATAGGGGAAGTTATTAGGCCAATTGTAATGGTAATGAGAAGAAAAGTGGGTGAAAAGATAACTTACCGTGGGCAGGATCCGTACATGCGACCTTCGAATAACGCGTTCAATGCTCTACTACTGAGCTACCATGACAGCTATCCCCACAGCCAATTTATCAGGTATCTTTGTCAATTTAAACGTGGCAGTGTTATTCAGCGCCACTAGTAGCCATTGCGGCGAGTGTGGCACACTCTTTCTGAGCCTGTTTGGCATCACGTAGCGCGTGAACTTATTACTAACTGGCAGCTCACCAATAGTCCCCCGTAAACAACCTAAATGCACCAAGTCTGCCAGTACGAGACCTTCGTTAATGAATAAGAGAAACAGATGTATACTTAAGGGCTTGATTTTCGGGCTTGATTTTCGTGTTTTACACAATAATAATGAGATGTAACAGACAATGATGCCAAGGAAAGTATAGGGGAGTTTATTTGGCCAGTTGTAGTGTTAATGAGAAGAAAAGTGGGTGAAAAGATAACTTGCCGTGGACAGGATCCGAACCTGCGACCTTCGAATAACGCGTTCGATGCTCTACCACTGAGCTACCACGACACCTATGCCCCCAGCCACTTTATTGGGTATCTATGACAATTTAAACGTGGGAGTGTAAATCAGCGCCACTAGTAGCCACGGCGGCGAGTGTGGCACACCCTTTATTAGCCTGTTTGGCGTCACGTAGCACGTGAACTTATTACTAACTGGCAGCTGACCAATAGTCCTCCGTATACAACCTAAATACACCAAGTCTGCCAGTACGAGACCCTCGTTAATGAATAAGGAAAACAAGTGTATACTTAAGGGCTCGTTTTTCGTGTTTTACACAATAATAATGAGATGTAACAGACAATAATGCCAAGGAAAGTATAGGAGAAGTTATTAGGCCAATTGTAATGTAACTGAGAAGAAAAGTGTGTGAAAACATAACATGCCGTTGGCAGGATCCGAACCTGCTACCTTCGAATAACGCGTTCGATGCTCTACCACTGAGCTACCACGACAGCTATCCCATCAGCCACTTTATTGGGTATCTATGTCAATTTAAACGTGGGAGTGTCAATCAGCGCCTCTAGTAGCCATGGCAGCGAGTGTGGCACACCCTTTATGGGCCTGTTTGGCGGCACGTAGCACGTGAACATATCGCTAACTGGCAGCTTAACGATAGTCCCCCATATACAACCTAAATGCACCAAGTCTGCAAGTACGAGACCCTCGTTAATGAATACGAAAAACAAGTGTATACTTAAGGCTCGTTTTTTGTGTTTTACACATAATTAATGAGATGTAACAGACAATAATGCCAAGGAAAGTATAGGGTAAGTTATTAGGCCATTTTTATTGTAAATGAAAAGAAAAGTGGGTGAAAAGATAACTTGCCGTGGACAGGATCCGAACCTGTGACCTTTGAATAACGCGTTCAATGCTCTGCCACTGAGCTACCACGACAGCTAACCCCCTAGCCACTTTATTGGGTATCTGTGTCAATTTAAACGTGGGAGTGTCAATCAGCGCCACTAGTAGCCATGGCAGCGAGTGTGGCACACTACTTATGAGCCTGTTTGGCGCCACGTAACACGTGAACCTATCACTACCTGGCAACTGACCAATATTCCATTGTATAAAACCTAATAGCACCAAGTCTGCCAGTACGAGATCTTTGTTAATGAAAAAGGGAAACAAGTGTATACCTAAGGACTCGTTTTTGTGTTTTACACAATATTAATGAGATGTAACAGAAAATAAAACCAAGAAAGTATAGGGGAAGTTATTAGGCCAATTGTAATGTAAATGAGAAGAAAAGTGAGTGAAAACATAACTTGCCGTGGGCAGGATCCGAACCTGCTACCTTCGAATAACGCGTTCGATGCTCTACCACTGAGCTACCACGACAGCTATCCTCCAGCCACTTTATTGGGTATCTATGTCAATTTAAACGTGGGAGTGTCAATCAGCGCCACTAGTAGCCATGGCAGCGAGTGTGGCACACCCTTTATGGGCCTGTTTGGCGTCACGTAGCACGTGAACATATTACTAACTGGCAGCTTACCAATAGTCTCCCATATACAACCTAAATGCACCAAATCTGCAAGTACGAAACCCTAGTTAATGAATAAGAAAAACAGATGTATACTTAAGGGATTGTTTTTCTGTTTTACACAATAATGATGAGATGTAACAGACAATAATGCCAAGGAAAGTATAGGGGAAGTTATTAGGCCAATTGTAATGTGAATGAGAAGAAAAGTGGGTGAAAATGTAACTTGCCTGGGCAGGATGCAAACCTGCGACTTTCGATTAACGCGTTCGAAGCTCTCTCACTGAGCTACCGCGACAGCTATTCCCCCGCCACTTTATTGGGTATTTATGTCAATTTATACGTGGGAGTGTCAATCAGCGCCAATAGTAGCCATAGCGGAGAGTGTGGCACACTCTTTATGAGCCTGTTTGGCGTAACGTAGCGCGTGAACTTCTTACTAAATGGCAGCTGACCAATATTCTCCTGTATAAAACCTAAATGCACCAAGTCTGCCAGTACGAGATATTTGTTATATAATAAGGGAAACAAGTGTATACTTAAGCGCTCGTTTTTGTGTTTTACACAATAATAATGAGATGTAACAGACAATAAAACCAAGAAAAGTATAGGGGAATGTATTAGGCCATTTGTATTGTAAATGAGAAGAAACATGGGTGAAAAGATAACTTGCCATGGGCAGGATCCGTACCTGCCACGTTTCAATAACGCGTTCGATGATCTACCACTGAGCTACCACGACAGATATCCTCCCTGCCACTTTATTGGGTATCTATGTCAATTTAATTGTGGGAGTTTCAATCCGCGCCAGTAGTAGCCAAGGCGGCAAGTGTGGCACACTCTTTATGAGCTTGTTTGGCGTCATGTAGCACGTGAACTTATCACGAACTGGTAGGTGACCAATAGTCCCTCGTATACAACCTAAATGCACCAAGTCTGCCAGTACGAGACCCTCGTTAATGAACAAGAGAAACAGATGTATACCTAAGAGCTCGTTTTTCGTGTTTTACACATTATAATGAGACATAACAGACAATTATTTTGAGGAAAGTATAGGGGAAGTTATTAGCCCCATTGTAATGTAAATGAGAAGAAAAGTGGGTGAAAAGATAACTTGCCGTGGACAGGATTCGAACCTGCGAGCTTCGAATAACGCGTTCGATGCTCTACTATTGAGCTGCCACGGCAGCTATCCCTCCAGCCACTTTTTTGGGTATCTATGTCAATTTAAACGTAGGAGTGTCAATAGCGCCACTAGTAGCCATGGCGGCGAGTGTGGCAAACTCTTTATGAGCATGTTTGGCGTCACGTAGCACGTGCACTTATTTCTAACTGGCAGCTGACCAATAGTCTCCCGTATACAACCTAAATGCACCAAGTCTGCCAGTACGAGACCCTCGTTAATGAATACGGAAAACAAGTGTATACTTAAGGGCTCGTTTTTGTGTTTTACACAATAATAATGAGATGTAACAGACAATAAAACCAAGGAGAGTTTAGGGGAAGTTGTTATGCCATTTGTATTGTAAATGAGAAGAAAAGTGGGTGAAACGATAACTTGCCCTGGGCAGGATCCGAACCTGCGACCTTCGAATACGCGTTCGATGCTCTACCACTGACCTACCACGGCAGCTATCCCCCCAGCTACTTTTTTGGGTATCTATGTCAATTCAAACGTGGGAGTGTAAATCAGCGCCACTAGTAGCCATGGCGGCGAGTGTGGCACACTCTTTATGAGCCTGTTTGGCGTCACGTAGCACGCGAACATATTACTAACTGGCAGCTTACCAATAGTCCCTCGTATACAACCTAAATGCACCAAGTCTGCAAGTACGAGACCCTGGGTAATGAATATGAGAAACAGGTGTATACTTAAGGGCTTGATTTTCGTGTTTTACACAATAATAATGAGATGTAACAGACAATAATGCCAAGGAAAGTATAGGGCAATTTATTTGGCCAGTCGTAGTGTTAATGAGAAGAAAATTGGGTGAAAAGATAACTTGCCGTGGGCAGCATCCGAACCTACGCATTCGAATAACACGTTCGATGCTCTACCACTGACCTACCACGGCAGCTATCCCCCCAGCTACTTTTTCGGTTATCTATGTCAATTTACACGTGGGAGTGTAAATCAGCGCCACTAGTAGCCACGGCGGCGAGTGTGGCACACTCTTTATGAGCCTGTTTGGCGTCACGTAGCACGTGAACCTATTACTAACTGGCAGCTGACCAATAGTCCCTCGTATAAAACCTAAATGTACTAAGTCTTCCAGTACGAGACCTTTCTTAATGAATAATGGAAACAAGTGCATACTTAAGGGCTCGTTTTTGTCTTTTACACAATAGTAATGACATGTAACAGACAATAAAACCAAGTAGAGTATAGGGGAAGGTATTAAGCCATTTGTATTGTAAATGAGAAGAAAAGTGGGTGAAAAGATTACTTGCCGTGGGCAAGATTTGAACCTGCAACCTTCGAATGACGCGTTCGATTCTCTACTACTGCGCTACCACGACAGCTATCCCCGCAGCCACTTTAAGTGGTATCTATGTCAATTTAAACGTGGGAGTGTCAATCAGCGCCAGTAGTAGCCATGGCGGCGAGTGCGGCACACTCTTTATGAGCCTGTTTGGCGTCACGTAGCGCGTGAACTTCTTACTAACTGGCAGCTGACGAATATTCCCCTGTATAAAACCTAAATGCACCAAGTCTGCCAGTAGGAGACCATCGTTAATGAATAAGGGAAACAAGTGTATACTTAAGGGCTCGTTTTTGTGTTTTACACAATATTAATGAGATGTAACAGGCAATAAAACCAAGGAAAGTATAGGGGAAGGTATTAGGTCATTTGTATTGTAAATGAGAAGAAAAGTGGGTGAAAAAATAACTTCCCGTGGGCAGGATCCGAACCTGCGACGTACCAATAACGCGTTCATTGCTCTACCACTGAGTTTGCACGACAGCTATGCCCCCATCCAGTTTATTGGGTATCTATGTCAATTTAAACGTGGGAGTGTCAATCAGCGCCAGTAGTAGCCATAGCGGCGAGTGTGGCACACTCTTTATGAGCCTGTTTGGCGTCACGTAGCACGTGAACTTATTACGAACTCGCAGCTGAACAATAGTCCTCCATATACAACCTTAATGCACCAATTATGCCAGAACGAGACCCTCGTTAGTGAATAAGAGAAACAGATGTATACTTAAGGGCTTGGTTTTTGTGTTTTACACATTAATAATGAGATGTAACAGACAATATTGCCAAGGAAAGTATAGGGGAAGTTACTAGGCCAATGGTAATGTTAATGAGAAGAAAAGTGGGTGAAAAGATAACTTGCCGTGGGCAGGATCCAAACCTGCGACCTTCGAATACCGCGTTCAATGCTCTATCACAGAGCTACTATGACAGCTATCCCCCCAGCCACTTTATTGGGTATCTATGTCAATTTAAACGTGGGAGTGTTAATCAGCGCCACTAGTAGCCATTGCAGCGAGTGTGGCACACTCTTATGAGCCTGTTTGGCGTCACGTAGCACGTGAACTTATTACTAACTAGCAGCTGACCAATAGTCCCCCGTATACAACAAAATGCACCAAGTCTGCCAGTACGAGAGCCTCATTAATGAATAAGGAAAAGAAGTGTATACTTAAGGCCTCGCTTTTGTGTTTTACCCAGTATTATTGAAATGTAAATGACAATAAAACCAAGGAAAGTATAGGGGAAGGTATTAGGCCGTTTGTATTGTAAATGACAAAAAAAGTGGCTCAAAAGATAACTTGCCGTGGGCAGGATCCGAACCTGCGACGTTCCGATAAAGCGTTCGATGCTCCATCACTTAGCTACCACGACAGCTATCCCCTAGCCATTCTATTCGGTATCTATGTCAATTTATACGTGGGAGTGTCAATCAGCGCCACTAGTAGCCATGGCGGCGAAAGTGGCACACTCTTTAGGAGCCTGTTTTGCGTAACGTAGCACGTGAACTTCTTACTAACTGGCAGCTGACCAATATTCCCCTGTATACTACCTAAATGCACCAAGTCTGCCAGTACGAGACCTTTGTTGATGAATAAGGGAAACGAGTGTATACTTAAGGGCACGTTTTTGTGTTTTACACAATAATATTGGCATGTAACAGACAATAAAACCAAGGAGAGTTTAGGGGAAGGTGTTATGCCATTTGTATTGTAAATGAGAAGAAAAGTGGGTGAAACGATAACTTGCCCTGGGCAGGATCCGAACCAGCGTCCTTCGAATAACGCCTTCGATGCTCTACTACTGAGCTACCACGACAGCTATCCCCCAAGCCACTTTATTGGGTATCTTTGTCAATTTAAACGTGGCAGTGTTATTGTGCGCCACTAGTAGCCAAGGCGGCGAGTGTGGAACACTCTTTATGAGCCTGTTTGGCGTCATGTAGCGCATAAACTTATTACAAGTTGGCAGCTGACCAATAGTCCCCCGTATACAACCTAAATGCACCAAGTCTGCCAGTACAAGACCCTCGTTAATGAATATGAGAAACAGATGTATACTTAAGGGCTTGATTTTCGTGTTTTACACAATAATAATGAGATGTAACAGACAAGAATGCCAAGGAAAGTATAGGGCATTTTATTTGGCCAGTCGTAGTGTTAATGAGAAGAAAATTGGGTGAGAAGATAACTTGCCGTGGGCAGGATCCGAACCTGCGACCTTCGAATACGCGTTCGATGCTCTACCACTGACCTACCACGGCAGCTATCCCCCCAGCTACTTTTTTGGGAATCTATGTCAATTTAAACGTGGGAGTGTAAATCAGCGCCACTAGTAGCCACGGCGGCGAGTGTGGCACACTCTTTATAAGCCTGTTTGGCGTCACGTAGCACGTGAACCTATTACTAACTAGCAGCTGACCAATAGTCCCCCGTATACAACCTAAATGCACGAAGTCTGCCAGTACAAGACCCTCTTTAATGAATAAGAAAAGAAGTGTATATTTAAGGGCTCGTTTTTCGTTTTTTACACAATCATAATGAGATGTAACAGACCGTAATGCCAAGGAAAGTATAGGGTAAGTTATTAGGCCAATAGTAATGTAAATGAGAAAAAATGTGGAGGAAAAGATAACTTGCCGTGGGCAAGATCTGAACCTGCGACCTTCGAATGACGCGTTCGACGCTCTACTACTGAGCTATTACGACAGCTATCCCCCAAGCCACATTATTGAGTATCTATGTCAATTTAAACGTGGGAGTGTCAATCAGCGCCATTAGTAGCCATGGCAGCGAGTGTGGCACACTATTTATGAGCCTGTTTGGCGTAACGTAGCGCGTGAACTTCTTACTAACTGGCAGCTGACCAATATTCCCCTGTATACTACCTAAATGCACCAACTCTGCCAGTAGGAGACCATTGTTAATGAATAAGGGAAACAAGTGTATACTTAAGGGCTCGTTTTTGTGTTTTACACAATAATAATGAGATGTAACAGACAATAAAACCAAGGAGAGTTTAGGGGAAGGTGTTATGCCATTTGTATTGTAAATGAGAAGAAAAGTGGGTGAAACGATAACTTGCCCTGGGCAGGATCCGAACCAGCGACCTTCGAATAACGCCTTCAATGCTCTACTACTGAGCTACCACGACAGCTATCCCCCAAGCCACTTTATTGGGTATCTTTGTCAATTTAAACGTGGCAGTGTTATTGTGCGCCACTAGTATCCATGGCGGCAAGTGTGGAACACTCTTTATGAGCCTGTTTGGCGTCATGTAGCGCGTAAACTTATTACAAGTTGGCAGCTGACCAATAGTCCCCCGTATACAACCTAAATGCACCAAGTCTGCCAGTACAAGACCCTCGTTAATGAATATGAGAAACAGATGTATACTTAAGGGCTTGATTTTCGTGTTTTACACAATAATAATGAGATGTAACAGACAATATAGCCAAGGAAAGTATAGGGCATTTTATTTGGCCAGTCGTAGTGTTAATGAGAAGAAAATTGGGTGAGAAGATAACTTGCCGTGGGCAGAATCCGAACCTGCGACCTTCGAATACGCGTTCGATGCTCTACCACTGACCTACCACGGCAGCTATCCCCCTAGCTACTTTTTTGGGAATCTATGTCAATTTAAACGTGGGAGTGTAAATCAGCGCCACTAGTAGCCACGGCGGCGAGTGTGGCACACTCTTTATAAGCCTGTTTGGCGTCAGGTAGCACGTGAACCTATTACTAACTAGCAGCTGACCAATAGTCCCCCGTATACAACCTAAATGCACGAAGACTGCCAGTACAAGACCCTCTTTAATGAATAAGAAAAGAAGTGTATATTTAAGGGCTCGTTTTTCGTTTTTTACACAATCATAATGAGATGTAACAGACCGTAATGCCAAGGAAAGTATAGGGTAAGTTATTAGGCCAATAGTAATGTAAATGAGAAAAAATGTGGGTGAAAAGATAACTTGCCGTGGGCAAGATCTGAACCTGCGACCTTCGAATGACGCGTTCGATGCTCTACTACTGAGCTATTACGACAGCTATCCCCCAAGCCACATTATTGAGTATCTATGTCAATTTAAACGTGGGAGTGTCAATCAGCGCCAGTAGTAGCCATGGCAGCGAGTGTGGCACACTATTTATGAGCCTGTTTGGCGTAACGTAGCGCGTGAACTTCTTACTAACTGGCAGCTGACAAATATTCCCCAATATACAACCTAAATGCACATGGTACATGCAAGTACGAGACCCTCGTTAATGAATAAGAAAAACAGATGTATACTTAAGGGCTTGTGTTTTATGTTTTACACAATAATGATGAGGTGTAACAGACAATAATGCCAAGGAAAGTATAGCGGAAGTTATAAGGCCAATGATAAAGTAAATGAGAAGAAAATTGGGTGAAAACATAACTTGCCTGGGCCGGATTTGAACCTGCAACCTTCGAATAACGCGTTCGATGCTCTATCCGTGAGCTACCATGACAACTATTCCCCCAGCCACTTTATTGGGTATCTATGTCAATTTATACGTGGGAGTGTCAATCAGCGCCACTAGTAGCCATGGCGCCGAGTGTGGCACACTGAGCCTGTTTGGCGTAACGTAGCGCGTGAACTTCTTACTAACTGGCAGCTGACCAATATTCCCCTGTATACTACGTAAATGCACCAAGTCTGCCAGTACGAGAACTTTGTTAATGAATAAGTGAAACAAGAGTATACTTATGGGCTCGTTTTTGTGTTTTACACAATAATATTGAGATGTAACAGACAGTAAAACCATGGGGAGTATAGGGGAAGGTATTAGGCCATTTGTATTGTATATGCGAAGAAAAGTGGGTGAAACAATAACTTGCCCTGGGCAGGATCCGAACCAGCGACCTTCGAATAACGCCCTCGATGCTCTACTACTGAGCTACCACGACAGCTATCCCCCAAGCCACTTTATTGGGTATCTTTGTCAATTTAAACGTGGCAGTGTTATTGTGCGCCACTAGTAGCCATGGCGGCGAGTGTGGAACACTCTTTATGAGCCTGTTTGGCGTCACGTAGCGCGTAAACTTATTACAAACTGGCAGCTGACCAATAGTCCCCCGTATACAACTAAATGCACCAAGTCTGCCAGTACGAGAGCCTCATTAATGAATAAGGAAAAGAAGTGTATTCTTAAGGGCTCGCTTTTGTGTTTTACACAGTATTATTGAAATGTAACGGACAATAAAACCAAGGAAAGTATAGGGGAAGGTATTAGGCCGTTTCTATTGTAAATGACAAGAAAAGTGGCTCAAAAGATAACTTGCCGTGGGCAGGATCTGAACCTGCGACGTTCCGATAAAGCGTTCGATGCTCCATCACTTAGCTACCACGACAGCTATCCCCTAGCCACTCTATTCGGTATCTATGTCAATTTATACGTGGGAGTGTCAATCAGCGCCACTAGTAGCCATGGCGGCGAAAGTGGCACACTCTTTAGGAGCCTGTTTGGCGTAACGTAGCACGTGAACTTCTTACTAACTGGCAGCTGACCAATATTCCCCTGTATACTACCTAAATGCACCAAGTCTGCCAGTACGAGACCTTTGTTGATGAATAAGGGAAACAAGTGTATACTTAAGGGCTCGTTTTTGTGTTTTACACAATAATATTGGCTTGTAACAGACAATAAAACCAAGGAGAGTTTAGGGGAAGGTGTTATGCCATTTGTATTGTAAATGAGAAGAAAAGTGGGTGAAACGATAACTTGCCCTGAGCAGGATCCGAACCAGCGACCTTCGAATAACGCCTTCGATGCTCTACTACTGAGCTACCATGACAGCTATCCCCCAAGCCACTTTATTGGGCATCTTTGTCAATTTAAACGTGGCAGTGTTATTGTGCGCCACTAGTAGCCATGGCGGCGAGTGTGGAACACTCTTTATGAGCCTGTTTGGCGTCACGTAGCGCGTAAACTTATTACAAACTGGCAGCTGACCAATAGTCCCCCGTATACAACCTAAACGCACCTAGTCTGCCAGTACAAGACCCTCGTTAATGAATATGAGAAACAGATGTATACTTAAGGGCTTGATTTTCGTGTTTTACACAATAATAATGAGAAGTAACAGACAATAATGCCAAGGAAAGTATAGGGCAATTTATTTGGCCAGTCGTAGTGTTAATGAGAAGAAAATTGGGTGAGAAGATAACTTGCCGTGGGCAGGATCCGAACCTGCGACCTTCGAATACGCGTTCGATGCTCTACCACTGACCTACCACGGCAGCTATCCCCCCAGCTACTTTTTTGGGAATCTATGTCAATTTAAACGTGGGAGTGTAAATCAGCGCCACTAGTAGCCACGGCGGCGAGTGTGGCACACTTTTTATAAGCCTGTTTGGCGTCACGTAGCACGTGAACCTATTACTAACTAGCAGCTGACCAATAGTCCCCCGTATACAACCTAAATGCACCAAGTCTGCTAGTACAAGACCCTCTTTAATGAATAAGAAAAAGAAGTGTATATTTAAGGGCTCGTTTTTTGTTTTTTACACAATCATAATGAGATGTAACAGACCGTAATGCCAAGGAAAGAATAGGGTAAGTTATTAGGCCAATAGTAATGTAAATGCGAAAAAATGTGGGTGAAAAGATAACTTGCCGTGGGCAAGATCTGAACCTGCGACCTTCGAATGACGCGTTCGATGCTCTACTACTGAGCTATTACGACAGCTATCCCCAAGCCACATTATTGAGTATCAATGTCAATTTAAACGTGGGAGTGTCAATCAGCGCCAGTAGTAGCCATGGCAGCGAGTGTGGCACACTATTTATGAGCCTGTTTGGCGTAACGTAGCGCGTGAACTTCTTACTAACTGGCAGCTGACCAATATTCCCCTGTATACTACCTAAATGCACCAACTCTGCCAGTACGAGACCTTTGTTAATGAATAAGGGAAACAAGTGTATACTTAAGGGCTCGTTTTTGTGTTTTACACAATTTATTGAGATGTATTAGACAATAATGCTAAGGAAAGTATAGGGGAAGTTATTAGGCCAATTGTAATGTTATTGAGAAGAAAAGTGTGTGAAAAAAAAACGTTCCGAGGCAGGATCCGAACCTTCGACCTTCGAATAACGTGTTTAATGCTCTACCACTGAGCTACCACAACGGCTATCCCCACAGCCAATTTATTGGGTACCTTTGTCAGTTTAAACGTGGCAGTGTTATTCAGCGCCACTAGTAGCCATGGCGGCGACTGTGGCACACTCTTTCTGAGCCTGTTTGGCATCACGTAGCGCGTGAGCTTATTACTAACTGGCGGCTGACCAATAGTCCCCCGTAAAAAACAACCTAAATGCACCAAGTCTGCCAGTACGAGACCCTCGTTAATGAATAAGAGAAACAGATGTATAATTAAGGGCTCGTTTTTCGTGTTTTACACACAATATAATGAGATGTAACAGACCATAATTGCAAGGAAAGTATAGGCGAAGTTATTAGGCCAATTGTAATGGTAATGAGAAGAAAAGTGGATGAAAAGATAATTTGGCGTGGACAGGATCCGAACCTGCGACCTTCGAATAACGCGTTCGATGCTCTACCACTGAGCTACCATGACAGCTATCCCCCGAGCCACTTTGTTGGGTATCTGTGTCAATTTAAACGTGGGGGTGTCAATCAGCGCAACTAGTAGCCATGACGGCGAGTGTGGCACACTCTTATGAGCCTGTTTGGCGTAACGTACCGCGTGAACTTCTTACTAACTGGCAGCTGACCAATATTCCATTGTATAAAATCTAAATGCACCAAGTCTGCCAGTACGAGATCTTTGTTAATGAAAAAGGGAAACAAGTGTATACCTAAGGACTTGTTTTTGTGTTTTACACAATATTAATGAGATGTAACAGACAATAAAACCGAGGAAAGTATAGGGGAAGTGATTAGGCCAATTGTAATGTAAATGAGAAGAAAAGTGGGTGAAAACATAACTTGCCTGCGCAGCATCCGAACTTGCGACCTTCGAATAACGCATTCGGCTCTCTATCACCGAGCTACCACGACAGGCATTCCCCCAGCCACTTTATTGGGTATCTATGTCAATTTATACGTGTAAGTGTCAATCAGCGCCACTATTAGCCATGGCGGCGAACGTGGCACACCCTTTATGAGCCTGTTTGGCGTCACGTAGCACGTGAACTTATTACTAACTGGCAGCTGACCAATATTCCCCAATATACAACCTAAATGCACATGGTGCATGCAAGTACGAGACCCTCGTTAATGAATAAGAAAAACAGATGTATACTTAAGGGCTTGTGTTTTATGTTTTACACAATAATGATGAGGTGTAACAGACAATAATGCCAAGGAAAGTATAGCGGAAGTTATAAGGCCAATGATAAAGTAAATGAGAAGAAAATTGGGTGAAAACATAACTTGCCTGGGCCGGATTTGAACCTGCAACCTTCGAATAACGCGTTCGATGCTCTATCCGTGAGCTACCATGACAACTATTCCCCCAGCCACTTTATTGGGTATCTATGTCAATTTATACGTGGGAGTGTCAATCAGCGCCACTAGTAGCCATGGCGCCGAGTGTGGCACACTGAGCCTGTTTGGCGTAACGTAGCGCGTGAACTTCTTACTAACTGGCAGCTGACCAATATTCCCCTGTACACTACGTAAATGCACCAAGTCTGCCAGTACGAGAACTTTGTTAATGAATAAGTGAAACAAGAGTATACTTATGGGCTCGTTTTTGTGTTTTACACAATAATATTGAGATGTAACAGACAGTAAAACCATGGGGAGTATAGGGGAAGGTATTAGGCCATTTGTATTGTATATGCGAAGAAAAGTGGGTGAAACAATAACTTGCCCTGGGCAGGATCCGAACCAGCGACCTTCGAATAACGCCCTCGATGCTCTACTACTGAGCTACCACGACAGCTATCCCCCAAGCCACTTTATTGGGTATCTTTGTCAATTTAAACGTGGCAGTGTTATTGTGCGCCACTAGTAGCCATGGCGGCGAGTGTGGAACACTCTTTATGAGCCTGTTTGGCGTCACGTAGCGCGTAAACTTATTACAAACTGGCAGCTGACCAATAGTCCCCCGTATACAACTAAATGCACCAAGTCTGCCAGTACGAGAGCCTCATTAATGAATAAGGAAAAGAAGTGTATCCTTAAGGGCTCGCTTTTGTGTTTTACACAGTATTATTGAAATGTAACGGACAATAAAACCAAGGAAAGTATAGGGGAAGGTATTAGGCCGTTTGTATTGTAAATGACAAGAAAAGTGGCTCAAAAGATAACTTGCCGTGGGCAGGATCCGAACCTGCGACGTTCCGATAAAGCGTTCGATGCTCCATCACTTAGCTACCACGACAGCTATCCCCTAGCCACTCTATTCGGTATCTATGTCAATTTATACGTGGGAGTGTCAATCAGCGCCACTAGTAGCCATGGCGGCGAAAGTGGCGCACTCTTTAGGAGCCTGTTTGGCGTAACGTAGCACGTGAACTTCTTACTAACTGGCAGCTGACCAATATTCCCCTGTATACTACCTAAATGCACCAAGTCTGCCAGTACGAGACCTTTGTTGATGAATAATGGAAACAAGTGTATACTTAAGGGCTCGTTTTTGTGTTTTACACAATAATATTGGCTTGTAACAGACAATAAAACCAAGGAGAGTTTAGGGGAAGGTGTTATGCCATTTGTATTGTAAATGAGAAGAAAAGTGGGTGAAACGATAACTTGCCCTGAGCAGGATCCGAACCAGCGACCTTCGAATAACGCCTTCGATGCTCTACTACTGAGCTACCATGACAGCTATCCCCCAAGCCACTTTATTGGGCATCTTTGTCAATTTAAACGTGGCAGTGTTATTGTGTGCCACTAGTAGCCATGGCGGCGAGTGTGGAACACTCTTTATGAGCCTGTTTGGCGTCACGTAGCGCGTAAACTTATTACAAACTGGCAGCTGACCAATAGTCCCCCGTATACAACCTAAACGCACCTAGGCTGCCAGTACAAGACCCTCGTTAATGAATATGAGAAACAGATGTATACTTAAGGGCTTGATTTTCGTGTTTTACACAATAATAATGAGAAGTAACAGACAATAATGCCAAGAAAAGTATAGGGCAATTTATTTGGCCAGTCGTAGTGTTAATGAGAAGAAAATTGGGTGAGAAGATAACTTGCCGTGGGCAGGATCCGAACCTGCGACCTTCGAATACGCGTTCGATGCTCTACCACTGACCTACCACGGCAGCTATCCCCCCAGCTACTTTTTTGGGAATCTATGTCAATTTAAACGTGGGAGTGTAAATCAGCGCCACTAGTAGCCACGGCGGCGAGTGTGGCACACTTTTTATAAGCCTGTTTGGCGTCACGTAGCACGTGAACCTATTACTAACTAGCAGCTGACCAATAGTCCCCCGTATACAACCTAAATGCACCAAGTCTGCTAGTACAAGACCCTCTTTAATGAATAAGAAAAAGAAGTGTATATTTAAGGGCTCGTTTTTTGTTTTTTACACAATCATAATGAGATGTAACAGACCGTAATGCCAAGGAAAGAATAGGGTAAGTAATTAGGCCAATAGTAATGTAAATGCGAAAAAATGTGGGTGAAAAGATAACTTGCCGTGGGCAAGATCTGAACCTGCGACCTTCGAATGACGCGTTCGATGCTCTACTACTGAGCTATTACGACAGCTATCCCCAAGCCACATTATTGAGTATCAATGTCAATTTAAACGTGGGAGTGTCAATCAGCGCCAGTAGTAGCCATGGCAGCGAGTGTGGCACACTATTTATGAGCCTGTTTGGCGTAACGTAGCGCGTGAACTTCTTACTAACTGGCAGCTGACCAATATTCCCCTATACTACCTAAATGCACCAACTCTGCCAGTACGAGACCTTTTTTAATGAATAAGGGAAACAAGTGTATACTTAAGGACTCGTTTTTGTGTTTTACACAATTTATTGAGATGTATTAGACAATAATGCTAAGGAAAGTATAGGGGAAGTTATTAGGCCAATTGTAATGTTATTGAGAAGAAAAGTGTGTGAAAAAAAAACGTGCCGAGGCAGGATCCGAACCTTCGACCTTCGAATAACGTGTTTAATGCTCTACCACTGAGCTACCACAACGGCTATCCCCACAGCCAATTTATTGGGTACCTTTGTCAGTTTAAACGTGGCAGTGTTATTCAGCGCCACTAGTAGCCATGGCGGCGACTGTGGCACACTCTTTCTGAGCCTGTTTGGCATCACGTAGCGCGTGAGCTTATTACTAACTGGCGGCTGACCATTAGTCCCCCGTAAAAAACAACCTAAATGCACCAAGTCTGCCAGTACGAGACCCTCGTTAATGAATAAGAGAAACAGATGTATAATTAAGGGCTCGTTTTTCGTGTTTTACACACAATATAATGAGATGTAACAGACCATAATTGCAAGGAAAGTATAGGCGAAGTTATTAGGCCAATTGTAATGGTAATGAGAAGAAAAGTGGATGAAAAGATAATTTGGCGTGGACAGGATCCGAACCTGCGACCTTCGAATAACGCGTTCGATGCTCTACCACTGAGCTACCATGACAGCTATCCCCCGAGCCACTTTGTTGGGTATCTGTGTCAATTTAAACGTGGGGGTGTCAATCAGCGCAACTAGTAGCCATGACGGCGAGTGTGGCACACTCTTATGAGCCTGTTTGGCGTAACGTACCGCGTGAACTTCTTACTAACTGGCAGCTGACCAATATTCCATTGTATAAAATCTAAATGCACCAAGTCTGCCAGTACGAGATCTTTTTTAATGAAAAAGGGAAACAAGTGTATACCTAAGGACTTGTTTTTGTGTTTTACACAATATTAATGAGATGTAACAGACAATAAAACCGAGGAAAGTATAGGGGAAGTGATTAGGCCAATTGTAATCTAAATGAGAAGAAAAGTGGGTGAAAACATAACTTGCCTGCGCAGCATCCGAACTTGCGACCTTCGAATAACGCATTCGGCTCTCTATCACCGAGCTACCACGACAGGCATTCCCCCAGCCACTTTATTGGGTATCTATGTCAATTTATACGTGTAAGTGTCAATCAGCGCCACTATTAGCCATGGCGGCGAACGTGGCACACCCTTTATGAGCCTGTTTGGCGTCACGTAGCACGTGAACTTATTACTAACTGGCAGCTGACCAATAGTTTCCGTATACAACCTAAATGCACCAAGTCTGCGAGTACGAGACCCTCGTTAATGAATAAGGAAAACAAGTGTATACTTAAGGGCTCGTTTTTCGTGTTTTACACAATAATAATGAGATGTAACAGACAATAAGGCCAAGGAAAGTATATGGGAAGTTATTAGGCCAATTGTAATGTAAATGAGAAGAAAAGTGGGTGAAAACATAACTTGCCTGGGCAGCATCCGAACCTGCGACCTTCGAATAACGCGTTCGATGCTCTATCACTGAGCTACCACGACAGCTATCCCCCCAGCCACTTTATTGGGTATCTATGTCAATTTAAACGTGGGAGTGTCAATCAGCGCCACTAGTAGCCGTGGCAGCGAGTGTGGCACACCCTTTCTGAGCCTGTTTGGCGTCACGTAGCACGGGAACATATTACTAACTGGCAGCTTACCAATAGTCCCCGTATACAACCTAAATGCACCAAGTCTGCGACTACGAGACCCTCGTTAATGAATAAGGAAAACAAGTGTATACTTAAGGGCTCGTTTTTCTTTTTTTACACAATAATAATGAGATGTAACAGACAATAATGCCAAGGAAAGTATAGGGGAAGTTATTAGGCCAATTGTAATGTAAATGAGAAGAAAAGTGGGTGAAAACATAACTTGCCTGGGCAGCATCCGAACCTGCGACCTTCGAATAACGCATTCGATGCTCTATCACTGAGCTACCACGACAGCTATTCCCCCAGCCACTTTATTGGGTATCTATGTCAATTTATACGTGGGAGTGTCAATTACCGCCACTAGTAGCCATGGCGGCGAAAGTGGCACAATCTTTATGAGCCTGTTTGGCGTAACGTAGCGCGTGAACTTCTTACTAACTGGCAGCTGACAAATATTCTCCTGTATACTACCTAATTGCACCAAGTCTGCCAGTACGAGACCTTTGTAAATGAATAAGGGAAACAAGTGTATACTTAAGGGCACGTTTTTGTGTTATACACAATAATAATGAGATGCAACAGACAATAAAACCAAGGAGAGTATAGGGGAAGGTATTAGGCCATTTGTATTGTAAACGAGAAGAAAAGTGGGTGAAAAGATAACTTGCCGTGGTCAGGATCCGAACCTACTACCTTCGAATAACGCGTTCGATGCTCTATAACTGAGCTACCACGACAGCTATCCCCCCAGCCACTTTATTGGGTATCTATGTCAATTTGAACGTTGGAGTGTCAATCAGCGCCACTAGTAGCCGTGGCAGCGAGTGTGGCACACCCTTTCTGAGCCTGTTTGGCGTCACGTAGCGCGGGAACATATTACTAACTGCCAGCTTACCAATAGTCCCCCATATACAACCTAAATGCACCAAGTCTGCCAGTACAAGACCCTCTTTAATGAATAAGAAATACAAGTGTATACTTAAGGGCTCGTTTTTCGTTTTTTACACAATAATAATAAGATGTAACAGACCGTAATGCCAAGGAAAGTATAGGGGAACTTATTAGGCCAATAGTATTGTAATAGAGAAAAAAAGTCTGTGAAAAGATAACTTGCCGTGTGCAGGATTCGAACCTGCGACCATCGTATAACGCGTTCGATGCTCTAGCACTGACCTATCACGTCAGCTATCCCCCCAGCCACTTTATTGGGTATCTTTGTCAATTTAAACGTGGCAGTGTTATTCAGCGCCACTAGTTGCCAAGGCGGCGAGTGTGGCACACTCTTTATAAGCCTGTTTGGCGTCACGTAGCACGTGAACCTATTACTAACTGGCAGCTGACCAATAGTCCCCTGTATTCAACCTAAATGCACCAAGTCTGCCAGTAGAAGACCCTCGTTAATGAATAAGAAAAACAGATGTATACTTAAGGGCTTGTGTTTTATGTTTTACACAATAATGATGAGATGTAAAAGACAATAATGCCAAGGAAATTATAGCGGAAGTTATTAGGCCAATTGTAATGTAAATGAGAAGAAAATTGGGTGAAAAGAAAACTTGCCTGGGCAGGATTTGAACCTGCGACCTTTGAATAACGCGTTCGATGCTCTATCCCTGAGCTACCATGACAACTATTCCCCCAGCCACTCTAATAGGTATCTAAATCAATTTAAACAAGGGAGTGTCAATCAGCGCCACTAGTAGCCATGGCGGCGAGTGTGGCACACTAAGCCTATTTGGCGTAACGTGGCGCGTGAACTTCTTACTAACTGGCAGCTGACCAATATTCCCCTGTATACTACGTAAGTGCACCAAGTCTGCCAGTACGAGAACTTTGTTAATGAATAAGAGAAACAACAGTATACTTAAGGGCTCGTTTTTGTGTTTTACACAATAATATTGAAATGTAACAGACAATGAAACCAAGGAAAGTATAGGGGAACGTATTAGGCCGTTTGTATTGTAATGGACACGAAAAGTGGTTGAAAAGATAACTTGCCGTAGGCAGGATCCGAAACTGCGACGTTCCGATAACGCGTTCGATGTTCCACCACTGAGCCACCACGACAGCTATCCCCCCAACCACTTTATTGGGTACCTACGTCAAATTAAACGTGGGAGTGTCAATTAGCGCCTGTAGTAGCCATAGCGGCGAGTGTGGCACACTCTTTATGAGCCTGTTTGGCGTCTCGTAGCGCGTGAACTTCTTACAAACTGGCAGCTAACCAATATTTCCCTGTATACAACCTAAATGCACCAAGTCTGCCAGTACGAGACCCTCGTTAATGAATAAGAGAAACAGATGTATACCTAAGGGCTCGTTTTTCGTGTTTAACACACAATATAATGAGATGTAACAGACCATAATTGCAAGGAAAGTATAGGAGAAGTTATTAGGCCAATCGTAATGGTAATGAGAAGAAAAGTGGGTGAAAAGATAACTTGCCGTGGGCAGGATTCGAACCTGCGACCTTCGAATAACGCGTTCGATGCTCTACCACTGAGCTACCACAACCGCTATCCCCCCAGCCAATTTATTGGGTATCTATGCCAATTTAAATGTGGGAGTGTCAATCAGCGCCACTAGTAGCCATGGCAGCGAGTGTGGCACACTCTTTATGAGCCTGTTTGGCGTCACGTAGCACGTGAACTTATTACTAACTGGCAGCTGACGAATAGTCCTCGTATACAACCTAAATGCAGCAAGTCTGCCAGTACGAGACTTTCGTTAATGAATAAGAGAAACAGATGTATACTTAAGGGCTTGTTTTTTGTGTTTTACACAATAATAATGAGATGTAACGGACAATAATGGCAAGGAAAGAATAGGGGAAATATTAGGCCATCAGTAATGTAAATTAGAAGAAAAGTTGGTCAAAAGATAACTTGCCGTGGGCAGGATCCGAACCTGCGACCTTCGAATAACGCGTTCGATGCTCTACCACTGAGCTACCACGGCAGCTATCCCCCCAGCCATTTTTTGGGTATCTATGTCAATTTAAACGTGGGAGTGTAAATCAGCGCCACTAGTAGCCACGGCGGCGAGTGTGGCACACCCTTTATTAGCCTGTTTGGCGTCACGTAGCACGTGAACTTATTACTAACTGGCAGCTGACCAATAGTCCCCCGTATACAACCTAAATGCACCAAGTCTGCCAGTACGAGACCCTCGTTAATGAATAAGGAAAACAAGTGTATACTTAAGGGCTCGTTTTTCGTGTTTTACACAATAAAGATGAGATGTAACAGACAATAATGCCAAGGAAAGTATAGGAGAAGTTATTAGGCCAATTGTAATGGTAATGAGAAGAAAAGTGTGTGAAAAGATAACTTGCCGTGGCAGGATCCGAACCTGTGACCTTCGAATAACGTGTTCAATGCACTAGCACGGAGCTACCACGACAGCTATCCCCTCAGCCACTTTATTGGGTATCTATGTCAATTTATAAGTGGGTGTGTCAATCAGCGCCACTAGTAGCCATGGCGGCGAGTGTGGCACACTCTTTATGATCCTGTTTGGCGTCTCGTAGCGCGTGAACTTCTTACTAACTGGCCGCTGACCAATATTCCCCTGTATACAACCTAAATGCATCAAGTCTGCCAGTACGAGACCCTCGTTAATGAATAATAGAAACAGATGTATACTTAAGAACTCGTTTTTCGTGTTTAAAACAATATAATGAGATGTAACAGACAATAATGCCAAGGAAAGTATAGGGGAAGTTATTAGGCCAATTGTAATGGTAATGAGAAGAAAAGTGGGTGAAAAGATAACTTACCGTGGGCAGGATCCGTACATGCGACCTTCGAATAACGCGTTCAATGCTCTACTACTGAGCTACCATGACAGCTATCCCCACAGCCAATTTATCGGGTATCTTTGTCAATTTAAACGTGGCAGTGTTATTCAGCGCCACTAGTAGCCATTGCGGCGAGTGTGGCACACTCTTTCTGAGCCTGTTTGGCATCACGTAGCGAGTGAACTTATTACTAACTGGCAGCTCACCAATAGTCCCCCGTAAACAACCTAAATGCACAAAGTCTGCCAGTACGAGACCTTCGTTAATGAATAAGAGAAACAGATGTATACTTAAGGGCTTGATTTTCGGGCTTGATTTTCGTGTTTTACACAATAATAATGAGATGTAACAGACAATGATGCCAAGGAAAGTATAGGGGAGTTTATTTGGCCAGTTGTAGTGTTAATGAGAAGAAAAGTGGGTGAAAAGATAACTTGCCGTGGACAGGATCCGAACCTGCGACCTTCGAATAACGCGTTCGATGCTCTACCACTGAGCTACCACGACACCTATGCCCCCAGCCACTTTATTGGGTATCTATGACAATTTAAACGTGGGAGTGTAAATCAGCGCCACTAGTAGCCACGGCGGCGAGTGTGGCACACCCTTTATTAGCCTGTTTGGCGTCACGTAGCACGTGAACTTATTACTAACTGGCAGCTGACCAATAGTCCTCCGTATACAACCTAAATACACCAAGTCTGCCAGTACGAGACCCTCGTTAATGAATAAGGAAAACAAGTGTATACTTAAGGGCTCGTTTTTCGTGTTTTATACAATAATAATGAGATGTAACAGACAATAATGCCAAGGAAAGTATAGGAGAAGTTATTAGGCCAATTGTAATGTAACTGAGAAGAAAAGTGTGTGAAAACATAACTTGCCGTTGGCAGGATCCGAACCTGCTACCTTCGAATAACGCGTTCGATGCTCTACCACTGAGCTACCACGACAGCTATCCCATCAGCCACTTTATTGGGTATCTATGTCAATTTAAACGTGGGAGTGTCAATCAGCGCCTCTAGTAGCCATGGCAGCGAGTGTGGCACACCCTTTATGGGCCTGTTTGGCAGCACGTAGCACGTGAACATATCGCTAACTGGCAGCTGACCAATAGTCCCCTGTATTCAACCTAAATGCACCAAGTCTGCCAGTAGAAGACCCTCGTTAATGAATAAGAAAAACAGATGTATACTTAAGGGCTTGTGTTTTATGTTTTACACAATAATGATGAGATGTAAAAGACAATAATGCCAAGGAAATTATAGCGGAAGTTATTAGGCCAATTGTAATGTAAATGAGAAGAAAATTGGGTGAAAAGAAAACTTGCCTGGGCAGGATTTGAACCTGCGACCTTTGAATAACGCGTTCGATGCTCTATCCCTGAGCTACCATGACAACTATTCCCCCAGCCACTCTAATAGGTATCTAAATCAATTTAAACAAGGGAGTGTCAATCAGCGCCACTAGTAGCCATGGCGGCGAGTGTGGCACACTAAGCCTATTTGGCGTAACGTGGCGCGTGAACTTCTTACTAACTGGCAGCTGACCAATATTCCCCTGTATACTACGTAAGTGCACCAAGTCTGCCAGTACGAGAACTTTGTTAATGAATAAGAGAAACAACAGTATACTTAAGGGCTCGTTTTTGTGTTTTACACAATAATATTGAAATGTAACAGACAATGAAACCAAGGAAAGTATAGGGGAACGTATTAGGCCGTTTGTATTGTAATGGACACGAAAAGTGGTTGAAAAGATAACTTGCCGTAGGCAGGATCCGAAACTGCGACGTTCCGATAACGCGTTCGATGTTCCACCACTGAGCCACCACGACAGCTATCCCCCCAACCACTTTATTGGGTACCTACGTCAAATTAAACGTGGGAGTGTCAATTAGCGCCTGTAGTAGCCATAGCGGCGAGTGTGGCACACTCTTTATGAGCCTGTTTGGCGTCTCGTAGCGCGTGAACTTCTTACAAACTGGCAGCTAACCAATATTTCCCTGTATACAACCTAAATGCACCAAGTCTGCCAGTACGAGACCCTCGTTAATGAATAAGAGAAACAGATGTATACCTAAGGGCTCGTTTTTCGTGTTTAACACACAATATAATGAGATGTAACAGACCATAATTGCAAGGAAAGTATAGGAGAAGTTATTAGGCCAATCGTAATGGTAATGAGAAGAAAAGTGGGTGAAAAGATAACTTGCCGTGGGCAGGATTCGAACCTGCGACCTTCGAATAACGCGTTCGATGCTCTACCACTGAGCTACCACAACCGCTATCCCCCCAGCCAATTTATTGGGTATCTATGCCAATTTAAATGTGGGAGTGTCAATCAGCGCCACTAGTAGCCATGGCAGCGAGTGTGGCACACTCTTTATGAGCCTGTTTGGCGTCACGTAGCACGTGAACTTATTACTAACTGGCAGCTGACGAATAGTCCTCGTATACAACCTAAATGCAGCAAGTCTGCCAGTACGAGACTTTCGTTAATGAATAAGAGAAACAGATGTATACTTAAGGGCTTGTTTTTTGTGTTTTACACAATAATAATGAGATGTAACGGACAATAATGGCAAGGAAAGAATAGGGGAAATATTAGGCCATCAGTAATGTAAATTAGAAGAAAAGTTGGTCAAAAGATAACTTGCCGTGGGCAGGATCCGAACCTGCGACCTTCGAATAACGCGTTCGATGCTCTACCACTGAGCTACCACGGCAGCTATCCCCCCAGCCATTTTTTGGGTATCTATGTCAATTTAAACGTGGGAGTGTAAATCAGCGCCACTAGTAGCCACGGCGGCGAGTGTGGCACACCCTTTATTAGCCTGTTTGGCGTCACGTAGCACGTGAATTTATTACTAACTGGCAGCTGACCAATAGTCCCCCGTATACAACCTAAATGCACCAAGTCTGCCAGTACGAGACCCTCGTTAATGAATAAGGAAAACAAGTGTATACTTAAGGGCTCGTTTTTCGTGTTTTACACAATAAAGATGAGATGTAACAGACAATAATGCCAAGGAAAGTATAGGAGAAGTTATTAGGCCAATTGTAATGGTAATGAGAAGAAAAGTGTGTGAAAAGATAACTTGCCGTGGCAGGATCCGAACCTGTGACCTTCGAATAACGTGTTCAATGCACTAGCACGGAGCTACCACGACAGCTATCCCCTCAGCCACTTTATTGGGTATCTATGTCAATTTATAAGTGGGTGTGTCAATCAGCGCCACTAGTAGCCATGGCGGCGAGTGTGGCACACTCTTTATGATCCTGTTTGGCGTCTCGTAGCGCGTGAACTTCTTACTAACTGGCCGCTGACCAATATTCCCCTGTATACAACCTAAATGCATCAAGTCTGCCAGTACGAGACCCTCGTTAATGAATAATAGAAACAGATGTATACTTAAGAACTCGTTTTTCGTGTTTAAAACAATATAATGAGATGGAACAGACAATAATGCCAAGGAAAGTATAGGGGAAGTTATTAGGCCAATTGTAATGGTAATGAGAAGAAAAGTGGGTGAAAAGATAACTTACCGTGGGCAGGATCCGTACATGCGACCTTCGAATAACGCGTTCAATGCTCTACTACTGAGCTACCATGACAGCTATCCCCACAGCCAATTTATCGGGTATCTTTGTCAATTTAAACGTGGCAGTGTTATTCAGCGCCACTAGTAGCCATTGCGGCGAGTGTGGCACACTCTTTCTGAGCCTGTTTGGCATCACGTAGCGAGTGAACTTGTTACTAACTGGCAGCTCACCAATAGTCCCCCGTAAACAACCTAAATGCACCAAGTCTGCCAGTACGAGACCTTCGTTAATGAATAAGAGAAACAGATGTATACTTAAGGGCTTGATTTTCGGGCTTGATTTTCGTGTTTTACACAATAATAATGAGATGTAACAGACAATGATGCCAAGGAAAGTATAGGGGAGTTTATTTGGCCAGTTGTAGTGTTAATGAGAAGAAAAGTGGGTGAAAAGATAACTTGCCGTGGACAGGATCCGAACCTGCGACCTTCGAATAACGCGTTCGATGCTCTACCACTGAGCTACCACGACACCTATGCCCCCAGCCACTTTATTGGGTATCTATGACAATTTAAACGTGGGAGTGTAAATCAGCGCCACTAGTAGCCACGGCGGCGAGTGTGGCACACCCTTTATTAGCCTGTTTGGCGTCACGTAGCACGTGAACTTATTACTAACTGGCAGCTGACCAATAGTCCTCCGTATACAACCTAAATACACCAAGTCTGCCAGTACGAGACCCTCGTTAATGAATAAGGAAAACAAGTGTATACTTAAGGGCTCGTTTTTCGTGTTTTACACAATAATAATGAGATGTAACAGACAATAATGCCAAGGAAAGTATAGGAGAAGTTATTAGGCCAATTGTAATGTAACTGAGAAGAAAAGTGTGTGAAAACATAACTTGCCGTTGGCAGGATCCGAACCTGCTACCTTCGAATAACGCGTTCGATGCTCTACCACTGAGCTACCACGACAGCTATCCCATCAGCCACTTTATTGGGTATCTATGTCAATTTAAACGTGGGAGTGTCAATCAGCGCCTCTAGTAGCCATGGCAGCGAGTGTGGCACACCCTTTATGGGCCTGTTTGGCAGCACGTAGCACGTGAACATATCGCTAACTGGCAGCTTAACGATAGTCCCCCATATACAACCTAAATGCACCAAGTCTGCAAGTACGAGACCCTCGTTAATGAATACGAAAAACAAGTGTATACTTAAGGCTCGTTTTTTGTGTTTTACACATAATTAATGAGATGTAACAGACAATAATGCCAAGGAAAGTATAGGGTAAGTTATTAGGCCATTTTTATTGTAAATGAAAAGAAAAGTGGGTGAAAAGATAACTTGCCGTGGACAGGATCCGAACCTGTGACCTTTGAATAACGCGTTCAATGCTCTGCCACTGAGCTACCACGACAGCTAACCCCCTAGCCACTTTATTGGGTATCTGTGTCAATTTAAACGTGGGAGTGTCAATCAGCGCCACTAGTAGCCATGGCAGCGAGTGTGGCACACTACTTATGAGCCTGTTTGGCGCCACGTAACACGTGAACCTATCACTACCTGGCAACTGACCAATATTCCATTGTATAAAACCTAATAGCACCAAGTCTGCCAGTACGAGATCTTTGTTAATGAAAAAGGGAAACAAGTGTATACCTAAGGACTCGTTTTTGTGTTTTACACAATATTACTGAGATGTAACAGAAAATAAAACCAAGAAAGTATAGGGGAAGTTATTAGGCCAATTGTAATGTAAATGAGAAGAAAAGTGGGTGAAAACATAACTTGCCGTGGGCAGGATCCGAACCTGCTACCTTCGAATAACGCGTTCGATGCTCTACCACTGAGCTACCACGACAGCTATCCTCCAGCCACTTTATTGGGTATCTATGTCAATTTAAACGTGGGAGTGTCAATCAGCGCCACTAGTAGCCATGGCAGCGAGTGTGGCACACCCTTTATGGGCCTGTTTGGCGTCACGTAGCACGTGAACATATTACTAACTGGCAGCTTACCAATAGTCTCCCATATACAACCTAAATGCACCAAATCTGCAAGTACGAGACCCTAGTTAATGAATAAGAAAAACAGATGTATACTTAAGGGCTTGTTTTTCTGTTTTACACAATAATGATGAGATGTAACAGACAATAATGCCAAGGAAAGTATAGGGGAAGTTATTAGGCCAATTGTAATGTGAATGAGAAGAAAAGTGGGTGAAAATGTAACTTGCCTGGGCAGGATGCAAACCTGCGACTTTCGATTAACGCGTTCGAAGCTCTCTCACTGAGCTACCGCGACAGCTATTCCCCCGCCACTTTATTGGGTATTTATGTCAATTTATACGTGGGAGTGTCAATCAGCGCCAATAGTAGCCATAGCGGAGAGTGTGGCACACTCTTTATGAGCCTGTTTGGCGTAACGTAGCGCGTGAACTTCTTACTAACTGGCAGCTGACCAATATTCTCCTGTATAAAACCTAAATGCACCAAGTCTGCCAGTACGAGACATTTGTTATATAATAAGGGAAACAAGTGTATACTTAAGCGCTCGTTTTTGTGTTTTACACAATAATAATGAGATGTAACAGACAATAAAACCAAGAAAAGTATAGGGGAATGTATTAGGCCATTTGTATTGTAAATGAGAAGAAACATGGGTGAAAAGATAACTTGCCATGGGCAGGATCCGTACCTGCCACGTTTCAATAACGCGTTCGATGATCTACCACTGAGCTACCACGACAGATATCCTCCCTGCCACTTTATTGGGTATCTATGTCAATTTAATTGTGGGAGTTTCAATCCGCGCCAGTAGTAGCCAAGGCGGCAAGTGTGGCACACTCTTTATGAGCTTGTTTGGCGTCATGTAGCACGTGAACTTATCACGAACTGGTAGGTGACCAATAGTCCCTCGTATACAACCTAAATGCACCAAGTCTGCCAGTACGAGACCCTCGTTAATGAACAAGAGAAACAGATGTATACCTAAGAGCTCGTTTTTCGTGTTTTACACATTATAATGAGACATAACAGACAATTATTTTGAGGAAAGTATAGGGGAAGTTATTAGCCCCATTGTAATGTAAATGAGAAGAAAAGTGGGTGAAAAGATAACTTGCCGTGGACAGGATTCGAACCTGCGAGCTTCGAATAACGCGTTCGATGCTCTACTATTGAGCTGCCACGGCAGCTATCCCTCCAGCCACTTTTTTGGGTATCTATGTCAATTTAAACGTAGGAGTGTCAATAGCGCCACTAGTAGCCATGGCGGCGAGTGTGGCAAACTCTTTATGAGCATGTTTGGCGTCACGTAGCACGTGCACTTATTTCTAACTGGCAGCTGACCAATAGTCTCCCGTATACAACCTAAATGCACCAAGTCTGCCAGTACGAGACCCTCGTTAATGAATACGGAAAACAAGTGTATACTTAAGGGCTCATTTTTTGTGTTTTACACAATAATAATGAGATGTAACAGACAATAATGCCAAGGAAAGTATAGGGGAAATATTAGGCCAATTGTAATGTTAATGAGAAGAAAAATGCGTGAAAAGATAACTTGCCGTGGACAGGATACGAACCAGCGACCTTCGAATAACACGTTCAATGCTCTACCGCTGAGCTACCACGAGAGCTATTCCCCCAGCCACTTCATTGGTTATTTATGTGTTTAAACGTGAGAGTGTCTAAGAGCGCAACTAGCAGCCATGGCAGCGAGTGTGGCACACTCTTTATGAGCCTGTTTGGCGTCACGTAGCACGTGAACTTATTACTAACTGGCAGCTGACCAATATTCCCCTGTATACTACCTAAATGCACCGAATCTGCAAGTACGAGACCCTAGTTATTGAATAAGAAAAACAGATGTATACTTAAGGGCTTGTTTTTTGTGTCTTACACAATAGTGATGAGATCTAACAGACAATAATGCCAAGGAAAGTAGAGGGGCAGTTATTAGGCCAATTGTAATGTAAATGAGAAGAAAAGTGGGTGAAAACATAACTTGCCTGGGCAGGATCCGAACCTGCGACCTTCGAATAACGCGTTCGATGCTCTATCACTGAGCTAACACGACAGCTATACCCCCAGCCACTTTATTGGGTATCTCATCATCATCATCATCATCATCATCAGCCTGATTACGTCCACTGCAGGACAAAGGCCTCTCCAATGTTGCGCCAGTTAATCCGGTCCTGTGCTTGCTGCTGCCAATTTATACCCGCAAACTTCTTAATCTCATCTGCCCACCTAACCTTCTGTCTCCCCCTTACCCGCTTCCCTTCTCTGGGAATCCAGTCAGTTACCCTTAATGACCAGCGGTTATCCTGCCTACGCGCTACATGCCCTGCCCATGTCCATTTCTTCTTCTTGATTTCAGCTATGATATCCTTAACCCCCGTTTGTTCTCTAATCCACTCTGCTCTCTTCTTGTCTCTTAAGGTTACACCTACCATTTTTCTTTCCATTGCTCGCTGCGTCGTCCTCAATTTAAGCTGACCCTATTTGTAAGTCTCCAGGTTTCTGCTCCGTAGCTAAGTACCGGCAAGATAAAGCTGTTATATACCTTCCTGTTGAGGGAAAGTTGCAATCTACCTGTCATAATTTGAGAGTGCTTGCCGAATGTGCTCCACCCCATTCTTATTCTTCTAGTTACTTCAATCTCGTGGTTCGGCTCTGCGGTTATTACCTGCTCTAAGTAGACATAGTCTTTTACAACTTCAAGTGCACTATTACCTATCTCGAAGTGCTGCTCCTTGCCGAGGTTGTTGTACATTACTTTCGTTTTCTGCAGATTAATTTTAAGACCCACCTTTCTGCTCTCCTTGTCTAACTCCGTAATCATGAGTTGCAATTCGTCCCCCGAGTTACTCAGCAATGCAATGTCATCGGCGAAGCGCAGGTTACTAAGGTATTCTTCATTGACTCTTATCCCTAACTGTTCCCATTTTAGGCTTCTGAAAACGTCCTGTAAGCACGCGGTAAATAGCATTGAGGAAATTGTGTCCCCCTGCCTTACACCCTTCTTGATTGGTATTCTGTTGCTTTCTTTATGAAGCACTATGGTAGCAGTTGATCCCCTGTAGATTTCTTCCAGAATGTTTATATATACTTCATCTACGCCCTGATTCCGCAGTGTTCGCATGACGGCTGATATTTCTACTGAATCAAACGCCTTCTCGTAATCTATGAAGGCTATGTATAGTGGTTGGTTATACTCTGACCATTTCTCTATTACCTGATTGATAGCATGAATGTGGTCAATTGTTGAGTAGCCTGTTCGAAACCCTGCTTGTTCCTTTGGTTGATTGAATTCTAATGTTTTCTTTACTCTGTTAGCAATTACGTTTGTAAATAGCTTGTATACTACAGAGGGCAAGCTGATCGGCCTGTAATTCTTCAAGTTCTTGTCATCTCCTTTTTTATGTATTAAGATGATGTTAGCGTTCTTCCAAAACTCTGGTACTCTTCCCGTCAGGAGACACCTCGTAAACAGGGTGGCTAGTTTTTCTAACACAATCTGTCCTCCATCTTTCAGCAGATATGATGTTACCTGATCCTCGCCAGCAGCTTTGCCGCTTTGCATGCTCTCCAAAGCTTTTCTGACTTCTATCATTACTGGTGGGGTGTAGTCTTGGTTACTGCTAGTTCTTATAGTATTAAGGTCAAATACGTCAAATAAATTTACGTCAAATATTGGGTATCTATGTCAATTTATACGTGGGAGTATCAATAAGCGCCACTAGTAGCCATGGCGGCGAGTGTGGCACACTTTTTATGAGCCTGTTTGGCGTAACTTAGCGCGTGAACTTCTTACTAACTGGCAGCTGACCAATATTCTCCTGTATAAAACCTAAATGCACCAAGTCTGCCAGTACGAGACCTTTGTTAATTTTAGTGTTGTGCGATTACACCAGATGACCTTCTGAGTCATTGGAACCACAATAGATGGCGACACTGCGCTCGTGTGTATATAAACGATACTCGCTGATTAAACTGGGTTATTGTCATGGATCGTACTGTGGTGTAGCGTGGTTACTTTCACGTGTCGCCGTGCCGGCTACACGACATTGTGACGACGAAGATGGCTTCCACGGGCCTTTAGCCACCTCCTCCTTTTCTGGCCACCCCCGGCACGCCACATGTGCCATGAGCCCGATGGTTACGACTGTTCGAAAGGTTTCTGCTGGCGTCCGGAGCGAACGAGCTACCCGCACCCCGTCGCCGAGACCTCCTGCTGCACTGTCTTGGGACGAAAGGACAGCGCATTTTCAACGCGCTTCCACCTAGTATGACGCAAACCAAGGCAGAGACAACGAGTGCTGCACCCGGTGTCACGGCCCCGCCAGATGCCGCCGCTGGAATCATCGGAACCACTGCATCTACTGGAACGCAAGACATGACCACGGAAGCCCTACGCCCACCCTACGAGTACGAAGTAGCCGTTGAGATGCCTTCGAAGCATTTCGCCGGCCCTTGCAACGTCCGCCTTCAACGCCATCGATTCCGGGAGCGTCGTCAACTGCAGAGTGAGCCCATCACTTATTTCGCCGTAGCGCTTCGGGAGTTAGCAGCTCTTTGCACTTTCGCCACTCAAGCGGACGAAAACCTGTGTGAACAGTTCGTAGCAGGCGTCACGAGCCCGCGGCTACGAGAGCGATTGCTGCTGGAGGGCGATAACCTTACGTTCGACCATGCTGTCGAGGTAGCACAGCTTCGTGAGCAAACCCAGCGTGAATCCGAAGCTTTCGCCAATCCTGTGCAGCGCATTGAGCAGCAGTTGCGAGACAGCTCAGCCAGGCACGATCGGCGAGATAACGGCGATAATGGCACACGCCTCCCGGGCCGTCGCCACTTCAGCTGCTCACGCGTGAACAGCGCACCTTCACCTGATATGAATGCCGCCGCCGCTGCTGTAGCCTTGCCTAGAAATGTAAATGCCTGCGGAAACTGCAGCGCAGCACGGTGTTCGCCTACGGAATGTCCCGCGCGCGGTCGCACATGTTTTGCCTGCGGACGCCGCGGCCATTTTAAGAGAGCATGTCGCAGCTACCGTCGCGGCCGAGAAGGGTATTCTGCAGATGTCCAGGAAATCGTTCCGGAAGAGGATGCTACCAGTGTCATTAGCATCTTGGCGGTCCGTAATAATAAGAGCACAGGCGTCTACGTGGATGTCAATGTCGCGTCAGTTACCGCGACGACACGGGTGCATACCATGAACTTTTTGGTGGAGACAGGCTCGGCCGTGTCTATTATGGGTGAGCACCAATTCCAAGGCTTGTTCGCAAACGCAGTACAACTGACAAGTTCCCATCTTACATTGCTGAATTTTTCGCGCAGGGAGATTCCCGTTCTCGGGTCACTTCACGCCATAGTCACATACAAGGGGAAAGAAGCCATTGTAACTTTTCATGTTACGCCATGTGGTACATCTCTCCTTGGCCTAGATGCTGTTCAAGCCGTTGGCCTTCGCATCATGGGAGAGGAAATGCGCTGCCTGCAAATGTGCACGCAGAAATGCCGAGAGCTTCGAGCAATGAGTTCAGGCCTTCCCCAAAGCTTCAGGCATGAAAAACCCCTTGGCCCTCCCAAGTTTGTAATGCCGCCAACACTGTGGACCAAGTTTGGTCACTTGTTTTCGCCTGGCCTGGGACTTGTAAAAGGTGTGCAACACAAAGTTGAGATGAAAACTTCCATCACGCCAGTCGCACAGAAGCTGAGACCCCTACCATTTTCAGTCTGCCAGTCGGTCTTTGACGAGATTGAGAAGCTACTTGCTGCTGATGTCATTGAGAGAGTCGATGCTTCCGAGTAGGTATCTCCTATTGTAGCAGCCCACAAATCAGATGGTAGCATTCGACTGTGTGTCGATCTCCGGGAACCCAACAAAGCTATAGTAGCAGATAACTTCCCTTTGCCTCATATGGAGGAGCTGCTTCATGCCCTCTATGGAGTCCGCTGCTTTTCCAAGGTGGACCTGGCATCAGCCTACTACCAGGTTGTGCTGCACCCAGACAGAAGGGACCTAACTTTATTTATAACTCACGATGGCCTCTTTAGATTCAAGAGGGCCTGCTTCGGGTTGGCATCGGCACCAGCTGCGTTTCAGCAGATCATGACGAAAATTCTTGGAGGTTGCAAAGGGGTCTTATGCTACTTGGATGACATAATCATTTTTGGCAAGACGGAGAGCGAACACAGGCAAAACCTGCAGCAAGTGCTGGAACGAATAGCAGGAGCTGGGCTCAAGCTCAACGAAAAATGCGTCCTCAACACGTCGGAGCTGTCATTCTTAGGACATTGCGTCAGCGCAGAGGGTATAGCACCGCTCCTGACCAAGATTGATGCAATCATCAATGCTCCTGCGCCTAGAGATGCAGCCACGCTACGCTCCTTTTGGGGCTACTTGAATACTATTCCAAATTCGTGCCGCGACTGGCAGAGCAAGAAGAGCCAATGCGTCGTATGCTTCGCAAAGACGTTCACTTCGACTGGGATGACGCTGCGAAAGAGAGCTTCGCGGGAGTAAAAAGACTTCTAGCATCCCACAAGGTCCTCCGAATGTTTGACCCGACGCTACCTGTCATTGTCGCAACAGATGCCTCTGCGTACGGTCTCGGTGTCGTACAGCAGCAAGTGGAGGGGTCCCATGTGCGTACTGTGGCATTTGCATCGTGGACGTTAACAGAGACAGAACGAAAATACTCGGTCGGAGAGCGCGAGGCCCTTGCCTGTCTGTGGGCCTGCGAGGAGTGGCACGTTTGCCTCTGGGGCAGATCATTTACTCTACTGACGGATCACCAGGCTTTAGTGGCGCTGCTCTCATCCCGTAGCACAGGACAGCGGCCACTTCGTATTGCAAGGTGGACCGCACGACTGCTGCGCTACAATTTCAAAATACAGCACCGCAGTAGAGCCCACAACCAGGTAGCAGATGCCTTGTCCAGACTGCCCGTGCCAGACACAGAAGGGGGCTTCCATGTTGATGAAGAGGTTGTGTCCTTGGTTACATCGTCTGTACATCGAGAGAATCTTCAGGGTGCTACCGCGGAGGATGACTTACTACGGCAGGTAATGCAATTTATCCAGTCATCATGGCCAACAAGGAAAAGACTTGCCGCAGAACTTACTCCGTACTACGAAATACGAGACGAGCTCTCGGTAGTAGATGGGTCGCTTCTGCGCACAGAACGCGTTGTAGTGTCTGCCAAGCTAAGGGATACATTCATCCAGTTAGCTCATGAGTCACACCCAGGAATTGTGAAGACTAAGCAGCACATCAGGGAGAAGTACTGGTGGCCTTGCCTTGACAAGCAGGTGGAAGCCGCCATCCGAAGTTGCAGCACCTGTCAAGCCTCGGACAAGAGTGTCAAGAACTGGCAAGCCCCACTACAGCCTGTCCCGCTTCCCGACAGGCCTTGGGACAAAATATCAACAGACATAATTGGCCCCTTTGAACGTGCACCGGCCGATTGTCGATTTGTGATCGTGGTAGTGGACTACTTCTCCAGATGGCCAGAGATTGCGTTTTGCAGTGACATCAATTCTCGCACGGTGATCAACTTTCTGCTTGCTGTCTTTGTGCGAGAGGGTTACCCGAGTGAACTAGTCTCAGATCACGGCCGACAGTTTACGTCGAGTGAATTCGAGTGCTTCCTTGCAGACAGGGGCATCAAGCATTTCTTCTCGGCAGTTTACCACCCTCAAGCCAATGGCTTAGTGGAAAGATTCAACAGGGTCTTGAAATCGTATATACAACTAGCTCTCCTAGAGCAGCGACCAATCAAGACCACAGTTATAGAGTACCTGGGTATTTACCGAGCCACACCCCACAGCGCCACTGGCGTCTCTCCAGCAGTGTTGCTTCATGGCCGCCACATGAGGACATCATTAGATGTTGTTGGCCAGCCATCAGCGTATTTCGGCACCCATCCTGCACGTGAACTGCGTAGACTTGGCGTCGTGTCTGCGAATACCAACAAAGAAATCAGACGTATGCAAACATGCGAAGAGCAGCCCGGACGCCAAATTTAAAGTGGGGGCCTACGTGCGGGTGAAACGCCTGGTACCTGGAATAAAAGGCACCCCGAGCTTTGGGGCTCCACTCAAAATACTGAGGCGGGTAGGACAATGGTCATTCCACTTGGAGGACGGCCGTACCTGGAATGCCTCTCAACTGTCGGCTGTACCCCATGAAGCTGTTCACAAAGAAACGGGGGCAAGACAATAACCGCTGTGGGTGGACATGGAGACAGACGGGTCGGCAGGAAACACCAAAGCACGAAAACCGTCCTCGAAGGCAAAGAGCCACACGACCCATAATATCCCAATACAGGAAGCTGCACAGTCTCCGGGGGGGGGTGGGGGTCAGCACTGCCTCCTCATACGCCAAGCCCATCACGGCCTCCACCAACGGGGAACACGACCGCAGGACTGGGTGCTGATCATGCCGACGAACCAGAGGTCGTCCCCCAGCCAGAAGAGCAGCCGGTGCCCCTCCGTCGCTCTACACAGGAGCGAAGACCACCAGAGAGACTCGGGGACTATGTGCAGTAACTTGTTTACAGTGCAGACTTACTATAGTTTTCTGTCACGGGTAGCGACTGTTTCTTTTCTATGCACATAATCTGTGTTCTATTATCAAGGGAGGGGGTAGATGTAGTGTTGTGCGATTACACCAGATGGCCTTCTGAGACATTGGACTCACAATAGATGGCGCCACTGCGCTTGTGTGTATATAAACGATACTCGCTGATTTAACTGGGTTATTGCCATAGATCGTACTGTGGTGTAGCGTGGTTACTTTCACGTGTCGCCGTGCCGGCTACACGACATTAATGAATAAAGGAAACAAGTGTATACTTAAGGGCTCGTTTTTGTGTTTTACGCAATATTAATGAGATGTAACAGACAATAGAACAAAGGAAACTATAGGGGAAGATATTAGGCCATTTGTATTGTAAATGAGAAGAAAAGTGGGTGAAAAGATAACTTGCCGTGGGCAGGATCCGAACCTGCGACGTTCCAATAACGCGTTTGATGCTCTACCACTGAGCTACCACGACAGCTATCCCCCAGCCACTTTATTGGGTATCTATGTCAATTTAAACGTGGGAGTGTCAATCAGCGCCAGTAGTAGCCATGGCGGCGAGTGTGGCACACTCTTTATGAGTCTGTTTGGCGTCACGTAGCACGTGAACTTATTACGAACTGGCAGCTGACCAATAGTCCCTCGTATACAAGCTAAATGCACCAAGTCTGCCAGTACGAGACCCTAGTTAATGAATAAGAGAAACAGATGTATACTTAAGGGCTCATTTTTGTGTTTTACACAATATTAATGAGATGTAACAGACAATAAAACCAAGGAAAGTATAGGGGAAGGTATTAGGCCATTGTAATGTTAATGAGAAGAAAAGTGGGTGAAAAGATAGCTTGCCGTGGTCAGGATCCGAACATGCGAGCTTCGAATAACGAGTTCAATGCTCTACCACTGAGATACCACGACAGCTATCCCCCCACCACTTTATTGGGTATCTTTGTCAATTTAAACGTGGGAGTGTCAAACAGCGCCACTAGTAGCCTTGGCAGCGAGTGTGGCACACTCTTTACGAGCCTGTTTGGCGTCACGTAGCACGTAAACCTATTACTAACTGGCAGCTGACAAATAGTCCCCCATATACAACCTAAATGCACCAAATCTGCAAGTACGAGACCCTAGTTAATGAATAAGAAATACAGATGTATACTTAAGGGCTTGTTTTTGTGTTTTACACAATATTGATGAGATGTAACATACAATAATGCCAAGGAAATTATAGGGGAAGTTATTAGGCCAATTGTAATGTAATTGAGAAGAAAAGTGGGTAAAAACATAACTTGCCTGGGCAGGATCAGAACCTGCGACGTTCCAATAACGCGTTCTATGCTCTACCACTGAGCTACCACGAGAGCTATTCCCCCAGCCACTTTATTGGGTATCTATGTCAATTTCAACGTGGGAGTGTCAATCAGCGCCAGTAGTAGCCATGGCGGCGAGTGTGGCACACTATGAGCCTGTTTGGCGTAACGTAGCACGTGAACTTATTAAGAACTGGCAGCTAACCAATAGTCCCCCGTATACAACCTAAATGCACCAAGTCTGCAAGTACGAGACCCTCGTTAATGAATAAGAAAAACCGATGTATACCTAAGGGCTTGTTTTTTGTGTTTTACACAATAATAATGAGATGTAACAGACAATTATGCCAAGGAAAGTGTAGAGGAAGTTATTAAGCCAATTTTAATGTTAGTGAGAAGAACGTTGGGTGAAAAGATAACTTGCCGTGGGCAGGATCTAAACCTGCGACCTTCGAATAACCCGTTCAATGCTCTACTACTGAGATACCACAAGAGCCATACCCCCAGCCACTTTATGGGGTATCCATGCAAATTTAAACGTTGGAGTGTCAATCAGCGCCAGTAGTAGCCATGGCGGCGAGTGTGGCACACTCTTTATGAGCCTGTTTGGCGTCACGTAGCACGTGAACCTATTACTAACTGGCAGCTGACCAATAGTCCCCTGTATACAGCCTAAATGCACCAAGTCTGCCGGTACGAGACCCTCGTTAATGAATTAGGGAAACTAGTGTACACTTAAGGGCTCGTTGTTCTGTGTTTTTACACAATATTATTGAGACATAACAGAATATAATGCCAAGGAAAGTATAGGGGAAGATATTAGACTGAAGTGTAATGTAAATATGAAGAAAAGTGGGTGAAAAGATAACTTGCCACGGGCAGGATACGAACCTGCGACCTTCGAATGACGCGTTCAATGCTCTACCACTGAGCTACCACGACAGCTATCCCCCAGTCACTTTACTGGGTAGCTTTGTCAATTTAAACGTGGCAGTGTTATTCAGCGCCACTAGTAGCCATGGTGGCGAGTGTGGCACACTCTTTATGAGCCTGTTTGGCGTCACGTAGCACGTAAACCTATTACTAACTGGCAGCTGACGAATAGTCCCCTGTATTCAACCTAAATGCACCAAGTCTGCCAGTACGAGACCCTCGTTAATGAATAAGGGAAACAAGTGTATACCTAAGGGCTCGTTTTTGTGTTTTACACAATAGTAATGAGATGTAACAGACAATAAAACCAAGGAATTTATAGGGGAAGTTATTAGGCCAATTGTAATGTAAATGAGAAGAAAAGTGGGTAAAAACATAACTTGCCTGGGCAGGATCAGAACCTGCGACGTTCCAATAACGCGTTCGATGCTCTACCACTGAGCTACCATGTCAGCTATCCCCCCAGCCACTTTATTGGGTATCTATGTCAATTTAAACGTGGCAGTGTTATTCAGCGCCACTAGTAGCCATGGCGGCGAGTGTGGCACACTCTTTATGAGCCTGTTTGGCGTCACGTAGCACGTAAACCTATTACTAACAGGCAGCTGACAAATATTACCCTGTATACTACTTAAATGCACCAAGTCTACCAGTACGAGACCTTTGTTACTGAATAAGGGGAACAAGTGTATACTTAAGGGATCTTTTTTGTGTTTTACACAATAATATTGACATGTAACAGACAATAAAACCAAGGAAAGTATAGGGGAAGGTATTAGGCGATTTGTATTGTAATTGAGAAGAAAAGTGGGTGAAACGATAACTTGCCGTGATCAGGATCAGAACCAGCACCGTTTATATATCACGTTCAATGCTCTACCACTGAGCTACCACGACAGCTATCCCCCCAGCCACTTTATTGGGTATCTATGTCAATTTAAACGTGGGAGTGTCAATCAGCGCCAGTAGCAGCCATAACGGCGAGTGTGACACAATCTTTATGAGCCTGTTTGGCGTCACGTAGCACGTGAACCTATTACTAACTGGCAGCTGACCAATAGTCCCCTGTATACAGCCTAAATGCACCAAGTCTGCCAGTACGAGACCCTCGTTAATGAACAAGAGAAACAGATGTACACCTAAGGGCTCGTTTTTCGTGTTTTACACAATATAATGAGATGTAACAGACAATAATGCCAAGGAAAGTATAGGGGAAGTTATTAGACCAAATTGTATTGTAAATATGAAGAAAAATGGGTCAAAAGATAGCTTGCCGTGCGCAGGATCCGAACCTGCGACCTTCGAATGACGCGCTCGATGCTCTGCCACTGAGCTACCACGACAGCTATCCCCGCAGCAACTTTATGGGATTTATACGTGAATTAAACATGGGAGTGTCAGTCAGCGCAACCAGTAGCCATGGCGGTGAGTGTAGCACACTTTTATGAGCCTATTTGGCGTCAAGTAGCACGTGAACCTATTACGAGTGGGCAGCTGACAAATAGTCCCTCGTATACAACCTAAACGCACGAAGTCTGCCAGTAAGAGACCCTCGTTAATGAAATAAAAAAAGAAGTGTATACTTAAGGGCTCGTTTTCTGCGTTTTTACACAATAATAATGAGACCTAACAGACAATAATGCCAAGGAATGTATAGGAGAAGATATTGGACCAAATTGTATTGTAAATTTGAAGAAAAGTGGGTCAAAAGATAGCTTGCCGTGGGCAGGATCCGAACCTGCGACCTTCGAATGACGCGCTCGATGCTCTACCACTGAGCTACCACGACAGCTATTCCCCCAGCCACTTTATGGGGTTTATATGTGAATTAAACATAGGAGTGTCAGTAAGCGCCACCAGTAGCCATGGCGCTGAGTGTAGCACACACTTATGAGCTCTATTTGGCGTCACGTAGCGCGTGAACTTATTACGAGTGAGCACCTGACCAATAGTCCCTCGTATACAACCTAAAGGCTCTAAGTCTGCCGGTACGAGACCCTCGTTAATGAATTAGGGAAACTAGTGTATACTTAAGGGCTCGTTGTTCTGTGTTTTTACACAATATTATTGAGACATAACAGAATATAATGCCAAGGAAAATATAGGGGAAGATATTAGGCTGAAATGTAATGTAAATATGAAGAAAAGTGGGTGAAAAGATAACTTGCCATGGGCAGGATCCGAACCTGCGACCTTCGAATGACGCGTTCAATGCTCTACCACTGAGCTACCACGACAGCTATCCCCCAGCCACTTTATTGGGTATCTTTGTCAATTTAAACGTGGCAGTGTTATTCAGCGCCACTAGTAGCCATGGCGGCGAGTGTGGCACACTCTTTATGAGCCTGTTTGGCGTCACGTAGCACGTAAACCTATTACTAACTGGCAGCTGACGAATAGTCCCCTGTATTCAACCTAAATGCACCAAGTCGGCCAGTACGAGACCCTCGTTAATGAATAAGGGAAACAAGTGTATACCTAAGGGCTTGTTTTTGTGTTTTACACAATAGTAATGAGATGTAACAGACAATAAAACCAAGGAATTTATAGGGGATGTTATTAGGCCAATTGTAATGTAAATGAGAAGAAAAGTGGGTAAAAACATAACTTGCCTGGGCAGGATCCGAACCTGCGACGTTCCAATAACGCGTTCTATGCTCTACCTCTGAGCTACCACGACAGCTATCCCCCCAGCGACTTTATTGGGTATTTATGTCAATTTAAACGTGGGAGTGTCAATCAGCGCCAGTAGTAGCCATGGCGGCGATTGTGCCAAACTTTTTATGAGCCTATTTGGCGTCACATAGCACGTGAACTTCTTACTAACTGGCAGCTGACCAATATTCCCCTGTATAAAACCTAAATGCACCAAGTCTGCCAGTACGAGACCTTTGTTAATGAATAAGAAAAACAGATGTATACCTAAGGGCTTGTTTTTTGTATTTTAGACAATAATAATGAGATGTAACAGACAATTATGCCAAGGAAAGTATAGGGGAAAGTATTAAGCCAATGTCAATGTTAGTGAGAAGAAAGTTGAGTGAAAAGATAACTTGCCGTGGGCAGGATCTAAACCTGCGACCTTCGAATAACGCGTTCAATGCTCTACTATTGAGATACCACAACAGCTAACCCCCCCGCGACTTTATTGGGTGTCTATGTCAATATCAACGTGGGAGTGTCAATCAGCGCCAGTAGTAGCCATGGCGGCGAGTGTGGCACACTATGAGCCTGTTTGGCGTCACGTAGCACGTGAACTTATCAAGAACTGGCAGCTAACCAATAGTCTCCCGTATACAACCTAAATGCACCAAGTCTGCAAGTACGAGACCCTCGTTAATGAATAAGAAAAACAGATGTATACCTAAGGGCTTGTTTTTGTGTTTTACACAATAATAATGAGATGTAACAGACAATTATGCCAAGGAAAGTATAGGGAAAGTTATTAAGCCAATTTTAATGTTAGTGAGAAGAACGTTGGGTGAAACGATAACTTGCCGTGGGCAGGATCTAAACCTGCGACCTTCGAATAACCCGTTCAATGCTCTACTACTGAGATACCACAACAGCCATCCCCCCAGCCACTTTATGGGGTATCCATGCAAATTTAAACGTTGGAGTGTCAATCAGCGCCAGTAGTAGCAATGGCGGCGAGTGTGGCACACTCTTTATGAGCCTGTTTGGCGTCGCGTAGCACGTGAACCTGTTACTAACTGGCAGCTGACCAATAGTCCCCTGTATACAGCCTAAATGCACCAAGTTTGCCAGTACGAGACCCTCGTTAATGAACAAGAGGAACAGATGTACACCTAAGGGCTCGTTTTTCGTGTTTTACACAATATAATGAGATGTAACAGACAATAATGCCAAGGAAAGTATAGGGGAAGTTATTAGACCAAATTGTATTGTAAATATGAAGAAAAATGGGTCAGAAGATAGCTTGCCGTGCGCAGGATCCGAACCTGCGACCTTCGAATGACGCGCTCGATGCTCTACCACTGAGCTACCACGACAGCTATTCCCCCAGCCACTTTATGGGGTTTATACGTGAATTAAACATGGGAGTGTCAGTAAGCGCCACCAGTCGCCATGGCGCTGAGTGTAGCACACACTTATGAGCTCTATTTGGCGTCACGTAGCGCGTGAACTTATTACGAGTGAGCACCTGACCAATAGTCCCTCGTATACAACCTAAAGGCTCTAAGTCTGCTGGTACGAGACCCTCGTTAATGAATTAGGGAAACTAGTGTATACTTAAGGGCTCGTTGTTCTGTGTTTTTACACAATATTATTGAGACATAACAGAATATAATGCCAAGGAAAGTATAGGGGAAGATATTAGACTCAAGTGTAATGTAAATATGAAGAAAAGTGGGTGAAAAGATAACTTGCCATGGGCAGGATCCGAACCTGTGACCTTCGAACGACGAGTTCAATGCTCTACCACTGAGCTACCATGACAGCTATCCCCCAGCCACTTTATTGGTTATCTTTGTCAGTTTAAACGTGGCAGTGTTATTCAGCGCCACTAGTAGCCATGGAGGCGAGTGTGGCACACTCTTTATGAGCCTGTTTGGCGTCACGTAGCACGTAAACCTATTACTAACTGGAAGCTGACGAATAGTCCCCTGTATTCAACCTAAATGCACCAAGTCTGCCAGTACGAGACCCTCGTTAATGAATAAGGGAAACAAGTGTATACCTAAGGGCTCGTTTTTGTGTTTTACACAATAGTAATGAGATGTAACAGACAATAAAACCAGGAAATTTATAGGGGAAGTTATTAGGCCAATTGTAATGTAAATGAGAAGAAAAGTGGGTAAAAACATAACTTGCCTTGGCAGGATCCGAACCTGCGACGTTCCAATAACGCGTTCGATGCTCTACCACTGAGCTACCACGACAGCTATCCCGTCAGCGACTTTATTGGGTATCTTTGTGAATTTAAACGTGGGAGTGTCAATCAGCGCCACTAGTAAGCATTGCAGTGAGTGTGGCACACTCTTTACGAGCCTGTTTGGCGTCACGTAGCAGGGGAACTTATTACTAACTGGCAGCTGACAAATAGTCCCCCATATACAACCTAAATGCACCAAATCTGCAAGTACGAGACCCTAGTTAATGAATAAGAAATACAGATGTATACATAAGGGCTTGTTTTTTGTGTTTTACACAATAATGATGAGATGTAACATACAATAATGCCAAGGAAATTATAGGGGAAGTTATTACGCCAATTGTAATATAAATGAGAAGAAAAGTGGGTGAACACATAACTTGCCTGGGCAGGATCCGAACCTGCGACGTTCCAATAACGCGTTCTATGCTCTACCTCTGAGCTACCACGACAGCTATCCCCCCAGCGACTTTATTGGGTATTTATGTCAATTTAAACGTGGGAGTGTCAATCAGCGCCAGTAGTAGCCATGGCGGCGATTGTGCCACACTCTTTATGAGCCTATTTGGCGTCACATAGCACGTGAACTTCTTACTAACTGGCAGCTGACCAATATTCCCCTGTATAAAACCTAAATGCACCAAGTCTGCCAGTACGAGACCTTTGTTAATGAATAAGAAAAACAGATGTATACCTAAGGGCTTGTTTTTTGTATTTTACACAATAATGATAAGATGTAACAGACAATTATGCCAAGGAAAGTATAGGGGAAGGTATTAAGCCAATCTCAATGTTAGTGAGAAGAAAGTTGGGTGAAAAGATAACTTGCCGTGGGCAGGATCTAAACCTGCGACCTTCGAATAACGCGTTCAATGCTCTACTATTGAGATACCACAACAGCTAACCCCCCAGCGACTTTATTGGGTGTCTATGTCAATTTCAACGTGGGAGTGTCAATCAGCGCCAGTAGTAGCCATGGCGGCGAGTGTGGCACACTATGAGCCTGTTTGGCGTCACGTAGCACGTGAACTTATCAAGAACTGGCAGCTAACCAATAGTCTCCCGTATACAACCTAAATGCACCAAGTCTGCAAGTACGAGACCCTCGTTAATGAATAAGAAAAACAGATGTATACCTAAGGGCTTGTTTTTGTGTTTTACACAATAATAATGAGATGTAACAGACAATTATGCCAAGGAAAGTATAGGGAAAGTTATTAAGCCAATTTTAATGTTAGTGAGAAGAACGTTGGGTGAAACGATAACTTGCCGTGGGCAGGATCTAAACCTGCGACCTTCGAATAACCCGTTCAATGCTCTACTACTGAGATACCACAACAGCCATCCCCCCAGCCACTTTATGGGGTATCCATGCAAATTTAAACGTTGGAGTGTCAATCAGCGCCAGTAGTAGCAATGGCGGCGAGTGTGGCACACTCTTTATGAGCCTGTTTGGCGTCGCGTAGCACGTGAACCTGTTACTAACTGGCAGCTGACCAATAGTCCCCTGTATACAGCCTAAATGCACCAAGTTTGCCAGTACGAGACCCTCGTTAATGAACAAGAGAAACAGATGTACACCTAAGGGCTCGTTTTTCGTGTTTTACACAATATAATGAGATGTAACAGACAATAATGCCAAGGAAAGTATAGGGGAAGTTATTAGACCAAATTGTATTGTAAATATGAAGAAAAATGGGTCAGAAGATAGCTTGCCGTGCGCAGGATCCGAACCTGCGACCTTCGAATGACGCGCTCGATGCTCTACCACTGAGCTACCACGACAGCTATTCCCCCAGCCACTTTATGGGGTTTATACGTGAATTAAACATGGGAGTGTCAGTAAGCGCCACCAGTCGCCATGGCGCTGAGTGTAGCACACACTTATGAGCTCTATTTGGCGTCACGTAGCGCGTGAACTTATTACGAGTGAGCACCTGACCAATAGTCCCTCGTATACAACCTAAAGGCTCTAAGTCTGCTGGTACGAGACCCTCGTTAATGAATTAGGGAAACTAGTGTATACTTAAGGGCTCGTTGTTCTGTGTTTTTACACAATATTATTGAGACATAACAGAATATAATGCCAAGGAAAGTATAGGGGAAGATATTAGACTCAAGTGTAATGTAAATATGAAGAAAAGTGGGTGAAAAGATAACTTGCCATGGGCAGGATCCGAACCTGTGACCTTCGAACGACGAGTTCAATGCTCTACCACTGAGCTACCATGACAGCTATCCCCCAGCCACTTTATTGGTTATCTTTGTCAGTTTAAACGTGGCAGTGTTATTCAGCGCCACTAGTAGCCATGGAGGCGAGTGTGGCACACTCTTTATGAGCCTGTTTGGCGTCACGTAGCACGTAAACCTATTACTAACTGGAAGCTGACGAATAGTCCCCTGTATTCAACCTAAATGCACCAAGTCTGCCAGTACGAGACCCTCGTTAATGAATAAGGGAAACAAGTGTATACCTAAGGGCTCGTTTTTGTGTTTTACACAATAGTAATGAGATGTAACAGACAATAAAACCAGGAAATTTATAGGGGAAGTTATTAGGCCAATTGTAATGTAAATGAGAAGAAAAGTGGGTAAAAACATAACTTGCCATGGCAGGATCCGAACCTGCGACGTTCCAATAACGCGTTCGATGCTCTACCACTGAGCTACCACGACAGCTATCCCGTCAGCGACTTTATTGGGTATCTTTGTGAATTTAAACGTGGGAGTGTCAATCAGCGCCACTAGTAAGCATTGCAGTGAGTGTGGCACACTCTTTACGAGCCTGTTTGGCGTCACGTAGCAGGGGAACTTATTACTAACTGGCAGCTGACAAATAGTCCCCCATATACAACCTAAATGCACCAAATCTGCAAGTACGAGACCCTAGTTAATGAATAAGAAATACAGATGTATACATAAGGGCTTGTTTTTTGTGTTTTACACAATAATGATGAGATGTAACATACAATAATGCCAAGGAAATTATAGGGGAAGTTATTACGCCAATTGTAATATAAATGAGAAGAAAAGTGGGTGAACACATAACTTGCCTGGGCAGGATCCGAACCTGCGACGTTCCAATAACGCGTTCTATGCTCTACCTCTGAGCTACCACGACAGCTATCCCCCCAGCGACTTTATTGGGTATTTATGTCAATTTAAACGTGGGAGTGTCAATCAGCGCCAGTAGTAGCCATGGCGGCGATTGTGCCACACTCTTTATGAGCCTATTTGGCGTCACATAGCACGTGAACTTCTTACTAACTGGCAGCTGACCAATATTCCCCTGTATAAAACCTAAATGCACCAAGTCTGCCAGTACGAGACCTTTGTTAATGAATAAGAAAAACAGATGTATACCTAAGGGCTTGTTTTTTGTATTTTACACAATAATGATAAGATGTAACAGACAATTATTCCAAGGAAAGTATAGGGGAAGGTATTAAGCCAATCTCAATGTTAGTGAGAAGAAAGTTGGGTGAAAAGATAACTTGCCGTGGGCAGGATCTAAACCTGCGACCTTCGAATAACCCGTTCAATGCTCTACTACTGAGATACCACAAGAGCCATACCCCCAGCCACTTTATGGGGTATCCATGCAAATTGAAACGTGGGAGTGTCAATCAGCGCCAGTAGTAGCCATGGCGGCGAGTGTGGCACACTATGAGCCTGTTTGGCGTCACGTAGCACGTGAACTTATTAAGAACTGGCAGCTAACCAATAGTCTCCCGTATACAACCTAAATGCACCAAGTCTGCAAGTACGAGACCCTCGTTAATGAATAAGAAAAACAGATGTATACCTAAGGGCTTGTTTTTGTGTTTTACACAATAATAATGAGATGTAACAGACAATTATGCCAAGGAAAGTATAGGGAAAGTTATTAAGCCAATTTTAATGTTAGTGAGAAGAACGTTGGGTGAAAAGATAACTTGCCGTGGGCAGGATCTAAACCTGCGACCTTCGAATAACCCGTTCAATGCTCTACTACTGAGATACCACAAGAGCCATACCCCCAGCCACTTTATGGGGTATCCATGCAAATTGAAACGTTGGAGTGTCAATCAGCGCCAGTAGTAGCCATGGCGGCGAGTGTGGCACACTCTTTATGAGCCTGTTTGGCGTCACGTAGCACGTGAACCTATTACTAACTGGCAGCTGACCAATAGTCCCCTGTTTACAGCCTAAATGCACCAAGTCTGCCGGTACGAGACCCTCGTTAATGAATTAGGGAAACTAGTGTACACTTAAGGGCTCGTTGTTCTGTGTTTTTACACAATATTATTGAGACATAACAGAATATAATGCCAAGGAAAGTATAGGGGAAGATATTAGACTGAAGTGTAATGTAAATATGAAGAAAAGTGGGTGAAAAGATAACTTGCCACGGGCAGGATCCGAACCTGCGACCTTCGAATGACGCGTTCAATGCTCTACCACTGAGCTACCACGACAGCTATCCCCCAGTCACTTTATTGGGTATCTTTGTCAATTTAAACGTGGCAGTGTTATTCAGCGCCACTAGTAGCCATGGTGGCGAGTGTGGCACACTCTTTATGAGCCTGTTTGGCGTCACGTAGCACGTAAACCTATTACTAACTGGCAGCTGACGAATAGTCCCCTGTATTCAACCTAAATGCACCAAGTCTGCCAGTACGAGACCCTCGTTAATGAATAAGGGAAACAAGTGTATACCTAAGGGCTCGTTTTTGTGTTTTACACAATAGTAATGAGATGTAACAGACAATAAAACCAAGGAATTTATAGGGGAAGTTATTAGACCAATTGTAATGTAAATGAGAAGAAAAGTGGGTAAAAACATAACTTGCCTGGGCAGGATCAGAACCTGCGACGTTCCAATAACGCGTTCGATGCTCTACCACTGAGCTACCATGTCAGCTATCCCCCCAGCCACTTTATTGGGTATCTATGTCAATTTAAACGTGGGAGTGTCAATAAGCGCCAGTAGTAGCCATGGCAGTGAGTGTGGCACACTCTCTGTGAGTCTGTTTGGCGTAACGTAGCGCGTGAACTGCTTACTAACAGGCAGCTGACAAATATTACCCTGTATACTACTTAAATGCACCAAGTCTACCAGTACGAGACCTTTGTTAATGAATAAGGGGAACAAGTGTATACTTAAGGGATCGTTTTTGTGTTTTACACAATAATATTGACATGTAACAGACAATAAAACCAAGGAAAGTATAGGGGAAGGTATTAGGCGATTTGTATTGTAATTGAGAAGAAAAGTGGGTGAAACGATAACTTGCCGTGATCAGGATCAGAACCAGCACCGTTTATATAACACGTTCAATGCTCTACCACTGAGCTCCCACGACAGCTATCCCCCCAGCCACTTTATTGGGTATCTATGTCAATTTAAACGTGGGAGTGTCAATCAGCGCCAGTAGCAGCCATAACGGCGAGTGTGACACAATCTTTATGAGCCTGTTTGGCGTCACGTAGCACGTGAACCTATTACTAACTGGCAGCTGACCAATAGTCCCCTGTATACAGCCTAAATGCACCAAGTCTGCCAGTACGAGACCCTCGTTAATGAACAAGAGAAACAAATGTACACCTAAGGGCTCGTTTTTCGTGTTTTACACAATATAATGAGATGTAACAGACAATAATGCCAAGGAAAGTATAGGGGAAGTTATTAGACCAAATTGTATTGTAAATATGAAGAAAAATGGGTCAAAAGATAGCTTGCCGTGCGCAGGATCCAAACCTGCGACCTTCGAATGACGCGCTCGATGCTCTGCCACTGAGCTACCACGACAGCTATCCCCGCAGCCACTTTATGGGATTTATACGTGAATTAAACATGGGAGTGTCAGTCAGCGCAACCAGTAGCCATGGCGGTGAGTGTAGCACACTTTTATGAGCCTATTTGGCGTCAAGTAGCACGTGAACCTATTACGAGTGGGCAGCTGACAAATAGTCCCTCGTATACAACCTAAACGCACGAAGTCTGCCAGTAAGAGACCCTCGTTAATGAAATAAAAAAAGAAGTGTATACTTAAGGGCTCGTTTTCTGCGTTTTTACACAATAATAATGAGACCTAACAGACAATAATGCCAAGGAATGTATAGGAGAAGATATTGGACCAAATTGTATTGTAAATTTGAAGAAAAGTGGGTCAAAAGATAGCTTGCCGTGGGCAGGATCCGAACCTGCGACCTTCGAAAGACGCGCTCGATGCTCTACCACTGAGCTATCACGACAGCTATTCCCCCAGCCACTTTATGGGGTTTATATGTGAATTAAACATAGGAGTGTCAGTAAGCGCCACCAGTAGCCATGGCGCTGAGTGTAGCACACACTTATGAGCTCTATTTGGCGTCACGTAGCGCGTGAACTTATTACGAGTGAGCACCTGACCAATAGTCCCTCGTATACAACCTAAAGGCTCTAAGTCTGCCGGTACGAGACCCTCGTTAATGAATAAAGGAAAATAGTGTATACTTAAGGGCTCGTTGTTCTGTGTTTTTACACAATATTATTGAGACATAACAGAATATAATGCCAAGGAAAATATAGGGGAAGATATTAGACTGAAATGTAATGTAAATATGAAGAAAAGTGGGTGAAAAGATAACTTGCCATGGGCAGGATCCGAACCTGCGACCTTCGAATGACGCGTTCAATGCTCTACCACTGAGCTACCACGACAGCTATCCCCCAGCCACTTTATTGGGTATCTTTGTCAATTTAAACGTGGCAGTGTTATTCAGCGCCACTAGTAGCCATGGCGGCGAGTGTGGCACACTCTTTATGAGCCTGTTTGGCGTCACGTAGCACGTAAACCTATTACTAACTGGCAGCTGACGAATAGTCCCCTGTATTCAACCTAAATGCACCAAGTCTGCCAGTACGAGACCCTCGTTAATGAATAAGGGAAACAAGTGTATACCTAAGGGCTTGTTTTTGTGTTTTACACAATAGTAATGAGATGTAACAGACAATAAAACCAAGGAATTTATAGGGGAAGTTATTAGGCCAATTGTAATGTAAATGAGAAGAAAAGTGGGTAAAAACATAACTTGCCTGGGCAGGATCCGAACCTGCGACGTTCCAATAACGCGTTCTATGCTCTACCTCTGAGCTACCACGACAGCTATCCCCCCAGCGACTTTATTGGGTATTTATGTCAATTTAAACGTGGGAGTGTCAATCAGCGCCAGTAGTAGCCATGGCGGCGATTGTGCCACACTTTTTATGAGCCTATTTGGCGTCACATAGCACGTGAACTTCTTACTAACTGGCAGCTGACCAATATTCCCCTGTATAAAACCTAAATGCACCAAGTCTGCCAGTACGAGACCTTTGTTAATGAATAAGAAAAACAGATGTATACCTAAGGGCTTGTTTTTTGTATTTTAGACAATAATAATGAGATGTAACAGACAATTATGCCAAGGAAAGTATAGGGGAAGGTATTAAGCCAATGTCAATGTTAGTGAGAAGAAAGTTGAGTGAAAAGATAACTTGCCGTGGGCAGGATCTAAACCTGCGACCTTCGAATAACCCGTTCAATGCTCTACTACTAAGATACCACAACAGCCATCCCCCCAGCCACTTTATGGGGTATCCATGCAAATTTAAACGTTGGAGTGTCAATCAGCGCCAGTAGTAGCCATGGCGGCGAGTGTGGCACACTCTTTATGAGCCTGTTTGGCGTCACGTAGCACGTGAACCTATTACTAACTGGCAGCTGACCAATAGTCCCCTGTATACAGCCTAAATGCACCAAGTCTGCCAGTACGAGACCCTCGTTAATGAACAAGAGAAACAGATGTACACCTAAGGGCTTGTTTTTCGTGTTTTACACAATATAATGTGATGTAACAGACAATAATGCCAAGGAAAGTATAGGGGAAGTTATTAGACCGAATTGTATTGTAAATATGAAGAAAAATGGGTCAAAAGATAGCTTGCCGTGCGCAGGATCCGAACCTGCGAACTTCGAATGACGCGCTCGATGCTCTGCCACTGAGCTACCACGACAGCTATCCCCGCAGCCAGTTTATGGGATTTATACGTGAATTAAACATGGGAGTGTCAGTCAGCGCAACCAGTAGCCATGGCGGCGAGTGTAGCACACTCTTATGAGCCTATTTGGCGTCAAGTAGCACGTGAACCTATTACGTGTGGGCAGCTGACAAATAGTCCCTCGTATACAACCTAAACGCACTAAGTCTGCCAGTACGAGACCCTCGTTGATGAAATACGAAAAGAAGTGTATACTTAAGGGCTCGTTTTCTGCGTTTTTACACAATAATAATGAGACCTAACAGACAATAATGCCAAGGAATGTATAGGGGAAGATATTGGACCAAATTGTATTGTAAATTTGAAGAAAAGTGGGTCAAAAGATAGCTTGCCTTGGGCAGGATCCGAACCTGCGACCTTCGAATGACGCGCTCGATGCTCTACCACTGAGCTACCACGACAGCTATTCCCCCAGCCACTTTATGGGGTTTATATGTGAATTAAACATGGGAGTGTCAGTAAGCGCCACCAGTAGCCATGGCGCTGAGTGTAGCACACACTTATGAGCTCTATTTGGCCTCACGTAGCGCGTGAGCTTATTACGAGTGAGCACCTGACCAATAGTCACTCGTATACAACCTAAAGGCTCTAAGTCTGCTGGTACGAGACCCTCGTTAATGAATTAGGGAAACTAGTGTATACTTAAGGGCTCGTTGTTCTGTGTTTTTACACAATATTATTGAGACATAACAGAATATAATGCCAAGGAAAGTATAGGGGAAGATATTAGACTGAAGTGTAATGTAAGTATGATGAAAAGTGGGTGAAAAGATAACTTGCCATGGGCAGGATCCGAACCTGTGACCTTCGAATAACGCGTTCAATGCTCTACCACTGAGCTACCACGACAGATATCCCCCAGCCAATTTATTGGTTATCTTTGTCAATTTAAACGTGGCAGTGTTATTCAGAGCCACTAGTAGCCATGGAGGCGAGTGTGGCACACTCTTTATGAGCCTGTTTGGCGTCACCTAGCACGTGAACCTATTACTAACTGGCAGCTGACCAATAGTCCCCTGTATTCAACCTAAATGCACCAAGTCTGCCAGTACAAGACCCTCGTTAATGAATAAGGGAAACAAGTGTATACTTAAGGGCTCGTTATTGTGTTTTACACAATAGTAATGAGATGTAACAGACAATAAAACCAAGGAAAGCATAGGGGAAGGTAATAGGCCATTTGGATTGTAAAAGAGAAGAAAAGCGGGTGAAAAGATAACTTGCCGTGGCCAGGACCGAACCTGCGACGTTCCAATAACGCGTTCGATGCTCTACCACTGAGCTACCACGACAGCTATCCCCCCAGCCACTTTATTGGGTATCTATGTCAATTTAAACGTGGGAGTGTCAATAAGCGCCAGCAGTAGCCATTGCAGTGAGTGTGGCACACTCTTTACGAGCCTGTTTGGCGTCACATAGCAGGTGAACTTATTACTAACTGGCTGCTGACAAATTGTCCCCCATATACAACCTAAATGCACCAAATCTGCAAGTACGAGACCCTAGTTAATCAAAAAGAAATACAGATGTATACTTAAGGGCTTGTTTTTTGTGTTTTACACATAATGATGAGATGTAACATACAATAATGCCAAGGAAAGTATAGGGGAAGTTATTAGGCCAATTGTAATGTAAATGAGAAGAAAAGTGGGTAAAACATAACTTGCCTGGCCAGGATCAGAACCTGCGACGTTCCAATAACGCGTTCGATGCTCTACCACTGAGCTACGACGTCAGCTATCCCCCCAGCCACTTTATTGGGTATCTATGTCAATTTAATCGTGGGAGTGTCAATAAGCGCCAGTAGTAGCCATGGCAGTGAGTGTGGCACACTCTCTATGAGCCTGTTTGGCGTAACGTAGCACGTGAACTTCTTACTAACAGGCAGCGGACAAATATTCCCCTGTATACTACCTAAATGCACCAAGTCTGCCAGTACGAGACCTTTGTTAATGAATAAGGGGAACAAGTGTATACTTAAGGGATCGTTTTTGTGTTTTACACAATAATAATGAGATGTAACAGAAAATAAAACCAAGGAAAGTATAGGGGAAGGTAATAGGCCATTGTAATGGTAATGAGAAGAAAAGTGGGTGAACACATAACTTGCCTGGGCAGGATTCGAACCTGCGACGTTCCAATAACGCGTTCGATGCTCTACCACTGAGCTACCACGACAGCTATCCCGCTAGCGTCTTTATTGGGTATCTTTGTGAACTTAAACGTAGGAGTGTCAATAATCGCCACTAGTAAGCATTGCAGTGAGTGTGCCACACTCTTTACGAGCCTGTTTGGCGTCACGTAGCAGGGGAACTTATTACTAACTGGCAGCTGACAAATAGTCCCCCATATACAACCTAAATGCACCAAATCTGCAACTACGAGACCCTAGTTAATGAATGAGAAATACAGATGTATACTGAAGGGCATGTTTTTTGTGTTTTCACAATAATGATGAGATGTAACATACAATGATGCCAAGGAAATTCTAGGGAAAGTTATTAGGCCAATTGTAATGTAAATGAGAAGAAGAGTGGGTAAAAACATGACTTGCATGGGCAGGATCAGAACCTGCGACGTTCCAATAACGCGTTCTATGCTCTACCACTGAGCTACCACGACAGCTATCCCCCCAGCGACTTTATTGGTTATTTATGTCAATTTCAACGTGGGAGTGTCAATCAGCGCCAGTAGTAGTCATGGCGGCGAGTGTGGCACACTATGACCCTGTTTTGCGTCACGTAGCACGTGAACTTAATAAGAACTGGCAGCTAACCAATAGTCCCCCGTATACAACCTAAATGCACCAAGTCTGCAAGTACGAGACCCTCGTTAATGAATAAGAAAAACAGATGTATACCTAAGGGCTTGTTTTTTGTGTTTTACACAATAATAATGAGATGTAACAGACAATTACGCCAAGGAAAGTATAGGGGAAGTTATTAAGCCATAATTATTGTTAGTGAGAAGAAAGTTGGGTGAAAAGATAACTTGCCGTGGGCAGGATCTATACCTGCGACCTTCGAATAACGCGTTCAATGCTCTACTATTGATATACCACAACAGCTATCCCCCCAGCCACTTTATGGGGTATCCATGTCAATTGAAACGTTGGATTGTCAATCAGCGCCGGTAGTAGCCATGGCGGCGTGCGTGGCACACTCTTTATGAGCCTGTTTGGCGTCACGTAGCACGTGAACCTATTACTAACTGGCAGCTGACCAATAGTCCCCCGTATAAAGCCTAAATGCACCAAGTCTGCCAGTACGAGACCCTCGTTAATGAACAAGAGAAACAGATGTACACCTAAGGGCTCGTTTTTCGTGTTTTATACAATATAATGAGATGTAACAGACAATAATGCCAAGGAAAGTATGGGGGAAGTTATTACACCAAATTGTATTGTAAATATGAAGAAAAGTGGGTCAAAAGATAGCTTGCCGTGCGCAGGATCCGAACCTGCGACCTTCGAATGACGCGCTCGATGCTCGGCCACTGAGCTACCACGACAGCTATCCCCCCAGCCACTTTATGGGATTTATACGTGAATTAAACATGGGAATGTCAGTCAGCGCAACCAGTGGCCATGGCGGCGAGTTTAGCACACTCTTATGAGCCTATTTGGCGTCATGTAGCACGTGAACCTATTACGAGTGGGCAGCTGACAAATAGTCCCTCGTATACGACATAAACGCACTAAGTCTGCCAGTACGAGACCCTCGTTAATGAAATAAGAAAAGTGTATACTTAAGGGCTCGTTTTCTGCGTTTTTACACAATAATAATGAGACCTAACAGACAATAATGCCAAGGAATGTATAGGGGAGGATATTAGACCAAATTGTATTGTAAATATGAAGAAAAGTGGGTCAAAAGATAGCTTGCCGTGGGCAGGATCTGAACCTGCGACCTTCGAATAACGCGCTCGATGCTCTACCACTGAGCTTCCACGACAGCTATCCCCCCAGCCACTTTATGGGATTTATACGTGAATTAAACATGGGAGTGTCAGTCAGCGCCACCAGTAGCCATGGCGGCGAGTGTAGCACACTCTTATTAGCCTATTTGGCGTCACGTAGGACGTGAACCTATTATGAGTGGGCAGCTGACCAATAGTCCCTCGTATACAACCTAAAGGCTCTAAGTCTGCCAGTACGAGACCCTCGTTAATGAATTAGGGAAAGAAGTGTATACTTAAGGACTCGTTGTTCTGTGTTTTTACACAATATTATTGAGACATAACAGAATATAAAGCGAAGGAAAGTATAGGGGAAGATATTAGACTGAAGTGTAATGTAAATATGAAGAAAAGTGGGTGAAAAGATAACTTGCCTTGGGCAGGATCCGAACCTGCGACCTTCGAATGACGCGTTCAATGCTCTACCACTCAGCTACCACGTCAGCTATCCCCCCAGCCACTTTATTGGGTATCTATGTCAATTTAATCGTGGGAGTGTCAATAAGCGCCAGTAGTAGCCATGGCAGTGAGTGTGGCACACTCTCTATGAGCCTGTTTGGCGTAACGTAGCACGTGAACTTCTTACTAACAGGCAGCGGACAAATATTCCCCTGTATACTACCTAAATGCACCAAGTCTGCCAGTACGAGACCTTTGTTAATGAATAAGGGGAACAAGTGTATACTTAAGGGATCGTTTTTGTGTTTTACACAATAATAATGAGATGTAACAGACAATAAAACCAAGGAAAGTATAGGGGAAGGTAATGGGCCATTGTAATGTTAATGAGAAGAAAAGTGGGTGAACACATAACTTGCCTGGGCAGGATCAGAACGTGCGACGTTCCAATAACGCGTTCAATGTTCTACCACTGAGCTACCACGACAGCTATCCCGCCAGCGTCTTTATTGGGTATCTTTGTGAACTTAAACGTAGGAGTGTCAATCATCGCCACTAGTAAGCATTGCAGTGAGTGTGCCACACTCTTTACGAGCCTATTTGGCGTCACGTAGCAGGGGAACTTCTTACTAACTGGCAGCTGACAAATAGTCCCCCATATACAACCTAAATGCACCAAATCTGCAACTACGAGACCCTAGTTAATGAATAAGAAATACAGATGTATACTGAAGGGCATGTTTTTTGTGTTTTACACAATAATGATGAGATGTAACATACAATAATGCCAAGGAAATTCTAGGGAAAGTTATTAGGCCAATTGTAATGTAAATGAGAAGAAAAGTGGGTAAAAACATAACTTGCATGGGCAGGATCAGAACCTGCGACGTTCCAATAACGCGTTCTATGCTCTACCACTGAGCTACCACGACAGCTATCCCCCCAGCGACTTTATTGGTTATGTATATCAATTTCAACGTGGGAGTGTCAATCAGTGCCAGTAGTAGTCAAGGCGGCGAGTGTGGCACACTATGACCCTGTTTTGCGTCACGTAGCACGTGAACTTATTAAGAACTGGCAGCTAAGCAATAGTCCCCCGTATACAACCTAAATGCACCATGTCTGCAAGTACGAGACCCTCGTTAATGAATAAAAAAAACAGATGTATACCTAAGGGCTTGTTTTTTGTGTTTTACACAATAATAATGAGATGTAACAGACAATTATGCCAAGGAAAGTATAGGGGAAGTTATTAAGCCATAATTATAGTTAGTGAGAAGAAAGTTGGGTGAAAAGATAACTTGCCGTGGGCAGGATCTATACCTGCGACCTTCGAATAACGCGTTCAATGCTCTACTGTTGATATACCACATCAGCTATCCCCCCAGCCACTTTATGGGGTATCCATGTCAATTGAAACGTTGGATTGTCAATCAGCGCCGGTAGTAGCCATGGCGGCGTGTGTGGCACACTCTTTATGAGCCTGTTTGGCGTCACGTAGCACGTGAACCTATTACTAACTGGCAGCTGACCAATAGTCCCCCGTATAAAGCCTAAATGCACCAAGTCTGCCAGTACGAGACCCTTGTTAATGAACAAGAGAAACAGATGTACACCTAAGGGCTCGTTTTTCGTGTTTTACACAATATAATGAGATGTAACAGACAATAATGCCAAGGAATGTATAGGGGAAGTTATTAGACCAAATTGTATTGTAAATATGAAGAAAAGTGGGTCAAAAGATAGCTTGCCGTGTGCAGGATCCGAACCTGCGACCTTCGAATGACGCGCTCGATGCTCGGCCACTGAGCTACCACGACAGCTATCCCCCCAGCCACTTTATGGGATTTATACGTGAATTAAACATGGGAATGTCAGTCAGCGCAACCAGTAGCCATGGCGGCGAGTGTAGCACACTCTTATGAGCCTATTTGGCGTCATGTAGCACGTGAACCTATTACGAGTGGGCAGCTGACAAATAAACCCTCGTATACGACATAAACGCACTAAGTCTACCAGTACGAGACCCTCGTTAATGAATTAGGGAAACTAGTGTATACTTAAGGGCTCGTTGTTCTGTGTTTTTACACAATATTATTGAGACATAACAGAATATAATGCCAAGGAAAATATAGGGGAAGATATTAGACTGAAATGTAATGTAAATATGAAGAAAAGTGGGTGAAAAGATAACTTGCCATGGGCAGGATCCGAACCTGCGACCTTCGAATGACGCGTTCAATGCTCTACCACTGACCTACCACGACAGCTATCCCCCAGCCACTTTATTGGGTATCTTTGTCAATTTAAACGTGGCAGTGTTATTCAGCGCCACTAGTAGCCATGGCGGCGAGTGTGGCACACTCTTTATGAGCCTGTTTGGCGTCACGTAGCACGTAAACCTATTACTAACTGGCAGCTGACCAATAGTCCCCTGTATTCAACCTAAATGCACCAAGTCTGCCAGTAGAAGACCCTCGTTAATGAATAAGAAAAACAGATGTATACTTAAGGGCTTGTGTTTTATGTTTTACACAATAATGATGAGATGTAAAAGACAATAATGCCAAGGAATTTATAGGGGAAGTTATTAGGCCAATTGTAATGTAAATGAGAAGAAAAGTGGGTAAAAACATAACTTGCCTGGGCAGGATCCGAACCTGCGACGTTCCAATAACGCGTTCTATGCTCTACCTCTGAGCTACCACGACAGCTATCCCCCCAGCGACTTTATTGGGTATTTATGTCAATTTAAACGTGGGAGTGTCAATCAACGCCAGTAGTAACCATGGCGGCGATTGTGCCACACTTTTTATGAGCCTATTTGGCGTCACATAGCACGTGAACTTCTTACTAACTGGCAGCTGACAAATAGTCCCCCATATACAACCTAAATGCACCAAATCTGCAAGTACGAGACCCTAGTTAATGAATAAGAAATACAGATGTATACATAAGGGCTTGTTTTTTGTGTTTTACACAATAATGATGAGATGTAACATACAATAATGCCAAGGAAATTATAGGGGAAGTTATTACGCCAATTGTAATATAAATGAGAAGAAAAGTGGGTGAACACATAACTTGCCTGGGCAGGATCCGAACCTGCGACGTTCCAATAACGCGTTCTATGCTCTACCTCTGAGCTACCACGACAGCTATCCCCCCAGCGACTTTATTGGGTATTTATGTCAATTTAAACGTGGGAGTGTCAATCAGCGCCAGTAGTAGCCATGGCGGCGATTGTGCCACACTCTTTATGAGCCTATTTGGCGTCACATAGCACGTGAACTTCTTACTAACTGGCAGCTGACCAATATTCCCCTGTATAAAACCTAAATGCACCAAGTCTGCCAGTACGAGACCTTTGTTAATGAATAAGAAAAACAGATGTATACCTAAGGGCTTGTTTTTTGTATTTTACACAATAATGATAAGATGTAACAGACAATTATGCCAAGGAAAGTATAGGGGAAGGTATTAAGCCAATCTCAATGTTAGTGAGAAGAAAGTTGGGTGAAAAGATAACTTGCCGTGGGCAGGATCTAAACCTGCGACCTTCGAATAACGCGTTCAATGCTCTACTATTGAGATACCACAACAGCTAACCCCCCAGCGACTTTATTGGGTGTCTATGTCAATTTCAACGTGGGAGTGTCAATCAGCGCCAGTAGTAGCCATGGCGGCGAGTGTGGCACACTATGAGCCTGTTTGGCGTCACGTAGCACGTGAACTTATTAAGAACTGGCAGCTAACCAATAGTCTCCCGTATACAACCTAAATGCACCAAGTCTGCAAGTACGAGACCCTCGTTAATGAATAAGAAAAACAGATGTATACCTAAGGGCTTGTTTTTGTGTTTTACACAATAATAATGAGATGTAACAGACAATTATGCCAAGGAAAGTATAGGGAAAGTTATGAAGCCAATTTTAATGTTAGTGAGAAGAAAGTTGGGTGAAAAGATAACTTGCCGTGGGCAGGATCTAAACCTGCGACCTTCGAATAACCCGTTCAATGCTCTACTACTAAGATACCACAACAGCCATCCCCCCAGCCACTTTATGGGGTATCCATGCAAATTTAAACGTTGGAGTGTCAATCAGCGCCAGTAGTAGCCATGGCGGCGAGTGTGGCACACTCTTTATGAGCCTGTTTGGCGTCACGTAGCACGTGAACCTATTACTAACTGGCAGCTGACCAATAGTCCCCTGTATACAGCCTAAATGCACCAAGTCTGCCAGTACGAGACCCTCGTTAATGAACAAGAGAAACAGATGTACACCTAAGGGCTTGTTTTTCGTGTTTTACACAATATAATGTGATGTAACAGACAATAATGCCAAGGAAAGTATAGGGGAAGTTATTAGACCGAATTGTATTGTAAATATGAAGAAAAATGGGTCAAAAGATAGCTTGCCGTGCGCAGGATCCGAACCTGCGAACTTCGAATGACGCGCTCGATGCTCTGCCACTGAGCTACCACGACAGCTATCCCCGCAGCCACTTTATGGGATTTATACGTGAATTAAACATGGGAGTGTCAGTCAGCGCAACCAGTAGCCATGGCGGCGAGTGTAGCACACTCTTATGAGCCTATTTGGCGTCAAGTAGCACGTGAACCTATTACGTGTGGGTAGCTGACAAATAGTCCCTCGTATACAACCTAAACGCACTAAGTCTGCCAGTACGAGACCCTCGTTGATGAAATACGAAAAGAAGTGTATACTTAAGGGCTCGTTTTCTGCGTTTTTACACAATAATAATGAGACCTAACAGACAATAATGCCAAGGAATGTATAGGGGAAGATATTGGACCAAATTGTATTGTAAATTTGAAGAAAAGTGGGTCAAAAGATAGCTTGCCGTGGGCAGGATCCGAACCTGCGACCTTCGAATGACGCGCTCGATGCTCTACCACTGAGCTACCACGACAGCTATTCCCCCAGCCACTTTATGGGGTTTATATGTGAATTAAACATGGGAGTGTCAGTAAGCGCCACCAGTAGCCATGGCGCTGAGTGTAGCACACACTTATGAGCTCTATTTGGCCTCACGTAGCGCGTGAACTTATTACGAGTGAGCACCTGACCAATAGTCACTCGTATACAACCTAAAGGCTCTAAGTCTGCTGGTACGAGACCCTCGTTAATGAATTAGGGAAACTAGTGTATACTTAAGGGCTCGTTGTTCTGTGTTTTTACACAATATTATTGAGACATAACAGAATATAATGCCAAGGAAAGTATAGGGGAAGATATTAGACTGAAGTGTAATGTAATTATGATGAAAAGTGGGTGAAACGATAACTTGCCATGGGCAGGATCCGAACCTGTGACCTTCGAATAACGCGTTGAATGCTCTACCACTGAGCTACCACGACAGCTATCCCCCAGCCAATTTATTGGTTGTCTTTGTCAATTTAAACGTGGCAGTGTTATTCAGCGCCACTAGTAGCCATGGAGGCGAGTGTGGCACACTCTTTATGAGCCTGTTTGGCGTCACGTAGCACGTGAACCTATTACTAACTGGCAGCTGACCAATAGTCCCCTGTATTCAACCTAAATGCACCAAGTCTGCCAGTACAAGACCCTCGTTAATGAATAAGGGAAACAAGTGTATACTTAAGGGCTCGTTATTGTGTTCTACACAATAGTAATCAGATGTAACAGACAATAAAACCAAGGAAAGCATAGGGGAAGGTAATAGGCCATTTGGATTGTAAAAGAGAAGAAAAGTGGGTGAAAAGATAACTTGCCGTGGCCAGGACCGAACCTGCGACGTTCCAATAACGCGTTCGATGCTCTACCACTGAGCTACCACGACAGCTATCCCCCCAGCCACTTTATTGGGTATCTATGTCAATTTAAACGTGGGAGTGTCAATAAGCGCCAGCAGTAGCCATTGCAGTGAGTGTGGCACACTCTTTACGAGCCTGTTTGGCGTCACATAGCAGGTGAACTTATTACTAACTGGCTGCTGACAAATTGTCCCCCATATACAACCTAAATGCACCAAATCTGCAAGTACGAGACCCTAGTTAATCAAAAAGAAATACAGATGTATACTTAAGGGCTTGTTTTTTGTGTTTTACACATAATGATGAGATGTAACATACAATAATGCCAAGGAAAGTATAGGGGAAGTTATTAGGCCAATTGTAATGTAAATGAGAAGAAAAGTGGGTAAAACATAACTTGCCTGGCCAGGATCAGAACCTGCGACGTTCCAATAACGCGTTCGATGCTCTACCACTGAGCTACGACGTCAGCTATCCCCCCAGCCACTTTATTGGGTATCTATGTCAATTTAATCGTGGGAGTGTCAATAAGCGCCAGTAGTAGCCATGGCAGTGAGTGTGGCACACTCTCTATGAGCCTGTTTGGCGTAACGTAGCACGTGAACTTCTTACTAACAGGCAGCGGACAAATATTCCCCTGTATACTACCTAAATGCACCAAGTCTGCCAGTACGAGACCTTTGTTAATGAATAAGGGGAACAAGTGTATACTTAAGGGATCGTTTTTGTGTTTTACACAATAATAATGAGATGTAACAGAAAATGAAACCAAGGAAAGTAGAAGAAAAGGTATTAGGTCATTTGTATTGTAAATGAGAAGAAAAGTCGGTGAAAAGATAACTTGCCGTGGACAGGATCCGCACCTGCAACGTTCCAATAACGCGTTCAATGCTCTACCACTGAGCTACCACGACAGCTATCCCGCCAGCGTCTTTATTGGGTATCTTTGTGAACTTAAACGTAGGAGTGTCAATAATCGCCACTAGTAAGCATTGCAGTGAGTGTGCCACACTCTTTACGAGCCTGTTTGGCGTCACGTAGCAGGGGAACTTATTACTAACTGGCAGCTGACAAATAGTCCCCCATATACAACCTAAATGCACCAAATCTGCAACTACGAGACCCTAGTTAATGAATAAGAAATACAGATGTATACTGAAGGGCATGTTTTTTGTGTTTTCACAATAATGATGAGATGTAACATACAATAATGCCAAAGAAATTCTAGGGAAAGTTATTAGGCCAATTGTAATGTAAATGAGAAGAAGAGTGGGTAAAAACATAACTTGCATGGGCAGGATCAGAACCTGCGACGTTCCAATAACGCGTTCTATGCTCTACCACTGAGCTACCACGACAGCTATCCCCCCAGCGACTTTATTGGTTATTTATGTCAATTTCAACGTGGGAGTGTCAATCAGCGCCAGTAGTAGTCATGGCGGCGAGTGTGGCACACTATGACCCTGTTTTGCGTCACGTAGCACGTGAACTTAATAAGAACTGGCAGCTAACCAATAGTCCCCCGTATACAACCTAAATGCACCAAGTCTGCAAGTACGAGACCCTCGTTAATGAATAAGAAAAACAGATGTATACCTAAGGGCTTGTTTTTTGTGTTTTACACAATAATAATGAGATGTAACAGACAATTATGCCAAGGAAAGTATAGGGGAAGTTATTAAGCCATAATTATTGTTAGTGAGAAGAAAGTTGGGTGAAAAGATAACTTGCCGTGGGCAGGATCTATACCTGCGACCTTCGAATAACGCGTTCAATGCTCTACTATTGATATACCACAACAGCTATCCCCCCAGCCACTTTATGGGGTATCCATGTCAATTGAAACGTTGGATTGTCAATCAGCGCCGGTAGTAGCCATGGCGGCGTGCGTGGCACACTCTTTATGAGCCTGTTTGGCGTCACGTAGCACGTGAACCTATTACTAACTGGCAGCTGACCAATAGTCCCCCGTATAAAGCCTAAATGCACCAAGTCTGCCAGTACGAGACCCTCGTTAATGAACAAGAGAAACAGATGTACACCTAAGGGCTCGTTTTTCGTGTTTTACACAATATAATGAGATGTAACAGACAATAATGCCAAGGAAAGTATAGGGGAAGTTATTACACCAAATTGTATTGTAAATATGAAGAAAAGTGGGTCAAAAGATAGCTTGCCGTGCGCAGGATCCGAACCTGCGACCTTCGAATGACGCGCTCGATGCTCGGCCACTGAGCTACCACGACAGCTATCCCCCCAGCCACTTTATGGGATTTATACGTGAATTAAACATGGGAATGTCAGTCAGCGCAACCAGTGGCCATGGCGGCGAGTGTAGCACACTCTTATGAGCCTATTTGGCGTCATGTTGCACGTGAACCTATTACGAGTGGGCAGCTGACAAATAGTCCCTCGTATACGACATAAACGCACTAAGTCTGCCAGTACGAGACCCTCGTTAATGAAATAAGAAAAGAAGTGTATACTTAAGGGCTCGTTTTCTGCGTTTTTACACAATAATAATGAGACCTAACAGACAATAATGCCAAGGAATGTATAGGGGAGGATATTAGACCAAATTGTATTGTTAATATGAAGAAAAGTGGGTCAAAAGATAGCTTGCCGTGGGCAGGATCTCAACCTGCGACCTTCGAATGACGCGCTCGATGCTCTACCACTGAGCTTCCACGACAGCTATCCCACCAGCCACTTTATGGGATTTATACGTGAATTAAACATGGGAGTGTCAGTCAGCGCCACCAGTAGCCATGGCGGCGAGTGTAGCACACTCTTATTAGCCTATTTGGCGTCACGTAGGACGTGAACCTATTATGAGTGGGCAGCTGACCAATAGTCCCTCGTATACAACCTAAAGGCTCTAAGTCTGCCAGTACGAGACCCTCGTTAATGAATTAGGGAAAGAAGTGTATACTTAAGGGCTCGTTGTTCTGTGTTTTTACACAATATTATTGAGACATAACAGAATATAAAGCGAAGGAAAGTATAGGGGAAGATATTAGACTGAAGTGTAATGTAAATATGAAGAAAAGTGGGTGAAAAGATAACTTGCCTTGGGCAGGATCCGAACCTGTGACCTTCGAATGACGCGTTCAATGCTCTACCACTCAGCTACCACGTCAGCTATCCCCCAAGCCACTTTATTGGGTATCTATGTCAATTTAATCGTGGGAGTGTCAATAAGCGCCAGTAGTAGCCATGGCAGTGAGTGTGGCACACTCTCTATGAGCCTGTTTGGCGTAACGTAGCACGTGAACTTCTTACTAACAGGCAGCGGACAAATATTCCCCTGTATACTACCTAAATGCACCAAGTCTGCCAGTACGAGACCTTTGTTAATGAATAAGGGGAACAAGTGTATACTTAAGGGATCGTTTTTGTGTTTTACACAATAATAATGAGATGTAACAGACAATAAAACCAAGGAAAGTATAGGGGAAGGTAATGGGCCATTGTAATGTTAATGAGAAGAAAAGTGGGTGAACACATAACTTGCCTGGGCAGGATCAGAACCTGCGACGTTCCAATAACGCGTTCAATGTTCTACCACTGAGCTACCACGACAGCTATCCCGCCAGCGTCTTTATTGGGTATCTTTGTGAACTTAAACGTAGGAGTGTCAATCATCGCCACTATAAGCATTGCAGTGAGTCTGCCACACTCTTTACGAGCCTATTTGGCGTCATGTAGCAGGGGAACTTCTTACTAACTGGCAGCTGACAAATAGTCCCCCATATACAACCTAAATGCACCAAATCTGCAACTACGAGACCCTAGTTAATGAATAAGAAATACAGATGTATACTGAAGGGCATGTTCTTTGTGTTTTACACAATAATGATGAGATGTAACATACAATAATGCCAAGGAAATTCTAGGGAAAGTTATTAGGCCAATTGTAATGTAAATAAGAAGAAAAGTGGGTAAAAACATAACTTGCATGGGCAGGATCAGAACCTGCGACGTTCCAATAACGCGTTCTATGCTCTACCACTGAGCTACCACGACAGCTATCCCCCCAGCGACTTTATTGGGTATTTATGTCAATTTCAACGTGGGAGTGTCAATCAGCGCCAGTAGTAGTAATGGCGGCGAGTGTGGCACACTATGACCCTGTTTTGCGTCACGTAGCACGTGAACTTATTAAGAACTGGCAGCTAACCAATAGTCCCCCGTATACAACCTAAATGCACCAAGTCTGCAAGTACGAGACCCTCGTTAATGAATGAGAAAAACAGAAGTATACCTAAGGGCTTGTTTTTTGTTTTACAATATAATAATGAGATGTAACAGACAATTATGCCAAGGAAAGTATAGGGGAAGTTATTAAGCCATAATTAATGTTAGTGAGAAGAAAGTTCGGTTAAAAGATAACTTGCCGTGGGCAGGATCTATACCTGCGACCTTCGAATAACGCGTTCAATGCTCTACTATTGATATACCACAACAGCTATCCCCCCAGCCACTTTATGGGGTATCCATGTCAATTTAAACGTTGGATTGTCAATCAGCGCCGGTAGTAGCCATGGCGGCGTGTGTGGCACACTCTTTATGAGCCTGTTTGGCGTCACGTAGCACGTGAACCTATTACTAACTGGCAGCTGACCAATAGTCCCCCGTATAAAGCCTAAATGCACCAAGTCTACCAGTACGAGACCCTCGTTAATGAACAAGAGAAACAGATGTACACCTAAGGGCTCGTTTTCTGTGTTTTTACACAATAATAATGAGATCTAACAGACAATAATGCCAAAGAAAGTATAGGGTAAGATATTAGACCAAATTGTGATGTAAATATGAAGAAAAGTGGGTAAAAAGATAACTTGCCGTGAGGAGGATCCAAACCTGCGACCTTCGAAAGACGCCCTCGATACTCTACCACTGAGCTACCACGACGGCTATCCCCCAAGCCACTTTATGGGATTTACACGTGAATTAAACATGGGAGCTATGTCAGCGCCACCAGTAGCCATAGCGGCGAGTGTAGCACACTCTTATGAGCCTATTTGGCGTCACGTAGGACGTGAACCTATTACGAGTGGGCAGCTGACCAATAGTCTCTCGTATACAACCTAAAGGCACTAAGTCTGCCAGTACGAGACCCTCGTTAATGAATTAAGAAAAGAAGTGCATACCTAAGGACTCGTTTTCTGTGTTTTTACATAATAATATTGAGATCTAACAGACAGTAATGCCAAGGAAAATAAAGGGAAGATATTAGACTGAATTGTAATGGAATTATGAAGAAAAGAGGGTGAAAAGTTAACTTGCCATGGGCAGGTTCGGAGCCTGGGACCTTCGAATGACGTGCTCGATGCTCTACCACTGAGCTACCACGACAGCTATGCCCCCAGCCACTTTATGGGGTTTATATGTGAATTAAACTTGGGAGTGTCACTCAGCGCCACGAGTAGCCATGGCGGCGAGTGTAGCACACTCTTATGAGCTCTATTTGGCGTCACGTAGCGCGTGAACTTATTACGAGTGGGCACCTGACCAATAGTCCTTTGTATACAACCTAAACGCTCTGTCTGCCAGTTTGAGACCCTCGTTAATGAATTAGGGAAAGAAGTGTATACTTATGGGCTCGTTTTTCTGTGTTTTTACACAATAATAATGAGACATAACAGAATATAATGCCAAGGAAAGTATAGGGGAAGATATTACACTGAAGTGTAATGTAAATATGAAGAAAAGTGGGTAAAAAGATAACTTGCCATGGGCAGGATCCGAACCTGCGACGTTCGAATGACGGGCTCGATGCTCTACCACTGAGCTACCACTACAGCTATGCCCCCAGCCATTTTATGGGGTTTATATGTGAATTAAACTTAGGAGTGTCAGTCAGCGCCACGAGTAGCCATGGCGGCGAGTGTAGCACACTCTTATAAGCCTATTTGGCGTCACATAGCACGTGAACCTATTACAATTGGGCAGCTGACCAATAGTCCCTCATATACAACCTAAAGGCACTAAGTCTGCGAGTACGAGACACTCGTTAATGAATTAGGGAAAGAAGTGTATACTTGAGGGCTCGATTTTCTGTGTTTTTACACAATAATATTGAGATCTAACAGACAATAATTCAAAGGAAAGTATAAGGAAAGATATTAGATCGAGTGGTAATGTATGTATAAAGAAACATGGGTTAAAAGATAACTTGCCGTGGCAGGATCCAAACCTGTGACCTTCGAATGACGCCCTCGATACTCTACCACTGAGCTACCACGACAGCTATCCCCCCAGCCAATTTATGGGGTTTATATGTGAATTAAACATGGGAGTGTCAGTAAGCGCCAATAGTAGCCATGGCACTGAGTGTAGCACACTCTTATGAGCTATATTTGGCGTCACGTAGCGCGTGAACTTATTACGAGTGGGCAGCTGACCAATCGTCCCTCGTATACAACCTAAAAGCTCTAAGTCTGCCAGTACGAGACCCTCGTTAATTAATTAAGGAAAGAAGTGTATACTTAAGGGCTCGTTTTTCTGTGTTTCTACACAATAATAATGAGATCTAACAGACTATAATGCCAAGGAAAGTATAGGGTAAGATATTAGACCAAATTGTATTGTAAATATGAAGAAAAGTGGGTAAAAAGATAACTTGCCGTGGCAGGATCCAAACCTTCGACCTTCGAATGACGCCCTCGATACTCTACCACTGAGCTACCACGACAGCTATCACCCAGCAACTTTATGGGGTTTATATGTGAATTAAACATGGGAGTGTCAGTAAGCGCCACCAGTACCCATGGCCCTGAGCGTAGCACACTCTTATGAGCTCTATTTGGCGTCACGTAGCGCGTGAACTTATTACGAGTGGGCAGCTGACCAATCGTCCCTCGTATACAACTTAAAGGCTCTAAGTCTGCCAGTACGAGACCCTCGTTAATGAATTAGGAAAGAAGTGTATACTTAAGGGCTCGTTTTCCTGTGTTTACACAATAATAATGAGATCTAACAGACAACAATGCCAAGGAAAGTATAGGGTAAGATATTAGACCAAATTGTAATGTAAATATGAAGAAAAGTGGGTAAAAAGATAACTTGCCGTGGGGAGGATCCAAACGTGCGACCTTCGAATGACGCCCTCGATACTCTACCACTGAGCTACCACGACAGCTATCCCCCCAGTCAGTTTATGGGGTTTATATGTGAATTAAACATGTGTGTGTCAGTAAGCGCCACCAGTAGCCATGGCGCTGAGTGTAGCACACTCTTATGAGCTCTATTTGGCGTCACGTAGCGCGTGAACTTATTACGAGTGTGCACCTGACCAATAGTCCCTCGTATACAACCTAAACACTCTGTCTGCCAGTACGAGACCCTCGTTAATGAATTAGGGAAAGAAGTGTATACTTAAGGGCTCGTTTTTCTGTGTTTTTACACAATAATAATGAGACATAACAGAATATAATGCCAAGGAAAGTATAGGGGAAGATATTACACTGTAGTGTAATGTAAATATGAAGAAAAGTGGGTAAAAAGATAACTTGCCATGGGCAGGATCCGAACCTGCGACGTTCGAATGACGGGCTCGATGCTCTACCACTGAGCTACCACTACAGCTATGCCCCCAGCCACTTTATGTGGTTTATATGTGAATTAAACTTGGGAGTGTCAGTCAGCGCCACGAGTATCCATAACGGCGAGTGTAGCACACTTATAAGCGTATTTGCCGTCACATAGCACGTGAACCTAATACGAGTGGGCAGCTGACCAATAGTCTCCCGTATACAACCTAAAGGCACTATGTCTGCCAGTACGCAACCCTCGTTAATGAATTTGGGAAAGAAGTGTATACTTGAGGGCTCGTTTTTCTGTGTTTTTACACAATAATATTGAGATCTAACCGACAATAATTCAAAAGAAAGTATAGGGGAAGACATTAGACCGAATGGTAATGTATATTGTCGCGACGTCAAGAGAGAGGTCGTACTCGGAGACGCTGAGAAAACAGCAACCGGTCGGTATTTTTGTTAACCGCGTGAGAGAGAGTTCCTCATCTTTTTCGTTGTTGCGTTCTGCATAAAAGCGTGCAGATGCGCGTAAGCGCTGTCGCCTTCGTCTTTTTCGCGGGACGTACGTGACATTTGCCTCCCTCCAAAAATGGCATCGTCCCGATGCGCAGCCAAGGCACTCTACTTATAAAAACGCACATATGCACCGGCACGCACAGTACAAACGAGAGTTAGCTGGACAAGTAGGGTTTCATCCGGATGACATGCACGATTTCGGGTGAGCAGTTTCGGCGACTGGAACTGCAATTGCCGTCGGGAATCACTTCGTAGTTGATGTCGTTCAATCGTCGGGTGACTCGATATGGGCCAAAGTATCGTCGTAATAGCTTTTCTGAAAGTCCGCGTCGACGTATTGGGATCCAGACCCATACCTTGTCGCCTGGTTTGTAGGTTACCAATTTATGTCGTAGGTCGTACCGTTTCGCATCTTTGTGTTGCTGGTGACAAATACGCACGCGGGCTAGCTGTCGGGCTTCTTCGGCACGCTGACCAAATTCTTCGGCGTCAGCGTGAGTGTCGTCACACTCGTGCGGCAGCATAGCGTCCAACGTTGTAGTGACTTCGCGCCCGTGTATTAAACTAAACGGCGTCATTCCGGTAGTTTCCTGCCGGGCAGTATTATAGGCGAAGGTCACATAAGGCAAGATTTCGTCCCAGTTCTTGTGTTCTGTGTCGACATACATGCAGAGCATGTCTGCGAGGGTCTTATTAAGCCGCTCTGTTAGTCCGTTTGTTTGTGGGTGGTACGCCGTTGTTCTCCGGTGAGCTGTACCACTGAGCCTGAGAACCGACTCCAAAAGTTCTGCCACGAACGCAGTTCCTCTATCCGTGATGAGAACTGTTGGAGCACCATGCCGAAGGACGACGTTTTCTATGAAGAAATGAGCCGCTTCTGCTGCTGTGGCCTTCGGCATGGCTTTAGTTTCTGCGTAGCGAGACAAGTAATCAGTGGCGACAATGATCCATCTGTTCCCTGTGGTAGGAGTTGGAAATGGGCCCAGGAAATCCATTCCGATTTGGGCGAATGGCTTTGCTGGTACTTGAACGGAATGTAATAAGCCTGCCGGCCTGCCGGGTGGTGCTTTGCGTCTTTGACAGTCGGCACATGTTTGGACGTGATGTTTCACAGCAGCAGGTAGGTTAGGCCAGTAGTAACTGTTTTGCAGACGGGACAATGTTCGAGTGTAACCGAGATGACCAGAGGTGACTTCATCATGGCAGGCTTCCATAATTTCTTTTCGCAGTGATGCAGGGACGACGAGCAAGTATGGGCTGCCGGTGGGAGAAAAGTTTTTCTTGTATAGGACGTCGCTCCTTAAACAAAAAGATGGCACTCCTCTCGCAAAAATTCGCGGCACGTCTTCCCGTCGTCCTTCTAAGAAATCGATAAGCGAAAGCAGGTCAGGGTCACGGCGCTGCTCTTGTGAGATAGTGGCCGTGTTGATGACTCCCAAGAATGCGGCGTCCATAGACTCGTCATTAATAGCGGCAGGCTCAACAGGTGACCGCGAAAGACAGTCTGCGTCGGTGTGCTTCTTCCCTGATTTATAAATAATGGTCATATCAAACTCCTGAAGCCGAAGGCTCCAGCGTGCTAAACGGCCGGATGGGTCTTTCAAGTTAGCGAGCCAGCAAAGCGAGTGGTGATCACTGACGACCTTGAATGAGCGGCCGTACAGATACGGTCGAAATTTGAGAACCGCCCAAACCACGGCGAGGCACTCTTTCTCGGTAGTCGAGTAGTTCTCTTCCGTGCGAGAGAGAGCTCTGCTGGCATAGGCTATCACTTTCTCGCAGTTATCTTGCCATTGTATCAGTACGGCGCCCAGGCCTACATTGCTTGCGTCGGTGTGAAGTGCTGTTGGCGCTTCCTGGTCAAAGTGCGCCAGAACCGGAGGTGTTTGGAGGCGTTGGCGTAATTCGTTGAACGCTGTTTGTTCCTTTTCGCTCCAAAGAAAGGGGACATCCTCTCGTGTGAGCCGCGTCAGAGGCGCCGCAATAGACGAAAAGTTGGCGATGAATCGTCGGTAATAAGCGCAGAGGCCTAAAAAGCGTCTCACTGCTCTTTTGTCATGCGGTGCGGGAAACTTTGCGACAGCGTCGATTTTGCCCGGGTCAGGTCGAACACCTTCGTGGCTGACCACGTGGCCTAAGAAGCAAAGTTCTTTGAAACCGAAATGGCACTTCTCTGGCTTTAAAGTCAGGCCAGCCGAACGTATAGCTTGTAGAACTGCGAATAATCGACTTAGGTGTTCCTCGAATGTAGCTGAGAAGACGACAACGTCGTCTAGATAAACCAAGCATGTCTGCCACTTAAGTCCTGATAGCACAGTGTCCATTAAACGCTGAAAAGTGGCTGGCGCTGAGCATAACCCAAATGGAAGCACTTTAAATTCATAAAGACCGTCGGGCGTCACGAAAGCAGTTTTCTCACGGTCTCTCTCGTCGACCTCTATTTGCCAATAGCCACTTCGCAGGTCCATCGATGAGAAATAGCGTGCATGCCGCAGCCGATCAAGAGAGTAATCTATACGTGGCAGTGGGTAGACGTCTTTCTTTGTTACTTGGTTTAACTTGCGGTAATCTATACAGAAACGCAAGCTGCCGCCTTTCTTTTTAACCAATACCACGGGGGATGCCCAGGGACTCTTGGAAGGCTGTATTACGTCATCTTGAAGCATCTTCTGAACTTGCTTTTGGATCTCCTCACGTTCTTTCGGAGCCACACGGTATGGGTTTTGACGGATCGGTCTCGTATTTTCTTCAATGATGATTCGGTGTCGGGTCAGTGGTGTTTGCTTGACTTTCGACGTGCACGAGAAACAATTTTTGAACTGGTGTATCAGCTCTAATAGACGCTGTTTTTCCGAGGCTGACAGGGTTGAGCAAATGTTGACAGACAAAGGTGTCGAGGCTGGGATGGTCACCTCATCCGGTTGCAAAGCGAAGCAATCTCTGGCTTGGTCCACGTCGTCGTAGTAGGCAATCGCGGTGCCCTTCTGGATGTGACGACGCTCGTTGCTGAAGTTGGTGATGAGGACTTCTGCCCGCCCATCAATTAGTGCCAGAATGCCTCTCGCTATTGAAACACCTTGCGTAAGCAATAGCGTGTCTATTCGCTCCGCTATCACCTCATTACGGCACGGCCGTTCACACAACACCGACACAAGGCAGCAAGATCTCGGCAGGAGCATCACGTCATCGGCTACACGTAAACGTTGTAGTTGTTCTTCAGTGGTGGCGTCGGCGTAAGGATGGGCGGAAAAGGTGATGATACGTTCTGGGATGTTGATGATAGCACCGTACTCTCGCAGAAAATCCATACCCAAAATCAACTCTTTACAACAGTCCGGTAAAATGAGAAAAGTGGCGACGAAGTTCGAATTATCGATTACGAGCCGAGCGGTGCATTTACCGGTTGGCGTCATTAGCTGCCCACCAGCACTCCTTATGCTCGGCCCACTCCACGGCGTCTTAACCTTCTTAAGGCGGTCGGCGAGCTCTTGTCGCATAATAGAGAAGTCAGCACCAGTGTCAACCAGTGCTGTTACGTGGTGTCCGTCTATAATAACGCTGAGGTCGGCACGTACAATTTCATTGGCAGTAGTACTCGTGGTTGTTGTCGTCTTCGTCATCACCGTCGTCACGTCGTCTTTGTGTAGAGGCAAGGGGGTCTTTTTGGCGTCTCGGCAATTGGCAACCTTGCCCCCGGAGGTCGCGGCAGTTAGTTTCCCTGGCACGGGCTTGGGGAGCGGTTTCTGATGGCGTCCGCGTATCTTTGGCGATTCGGGGAATTCTGACCTCGTGCAGGTGAGGGAGACCGCCAGCGACGACTTGGTGAAGACGCTTGGTTGGTCGGTAGGTGATCAGCACCATGGTCACGACGGTCTTCAGAATAAAAAGAAGCGGGCCGAGAAAAGTTTCCAAACCGGGTTTCTCGATGATGGCAGTAGCGCGAGATGTGGCCTGGTTCGCCGCAGTGGAAACAAAGGGGTCGGCGGTCGGCAGTGCGCCACAAGTCGGTCCGACGTACTGGTGGTCGCCGCACAGGTTCACGCTGCCACCACGGCAAGGTAACGGGCCGCGGCTGAAAGGGTGGTTCTTCTTGGGCAGGTGGATGACGGCGGACGGCATCAGCATAGGTCAGTGGACGTGGTTCGGGTGGTGGCGCCGGTGATGGAAAGGCTTGCCGTAGTTCCTGGCGCACGATTTCTGCAACAGAAGCAACTGGGGGATCGGTAGACGGAAGGCCGAGGGCCCGCAGCTCTTCCCGCAGGATTTGTCGAATCATTTGCCGTAAAGAGTTTTCGGAAACGGCAGCGTTTTGAGCGGCGGCACCAACAGGCGTTTGGTCGGGCAGGCGGTCAAAGTGGCGGCATCGTTGCCGGAGCGCCCGCTCAATGACAGTCGCCTCTTTGATGAATTCATCCACTGTTGTTGGCGGATTTCGTACAAGGCCGGCGAAAAGCGGCTCCTTAACTCCCCGCATCAGATGACGAACTTTCCTTGCCTCGGGCATGTCAGGGTCAGCGCGGCGAAATAGGCGGGCCATATCCTCAGCGAATATGGCCACGCTTTCGTTCGGCTTTTGCATGCGGGCTTCGATCATCTGTTGTGCGAGATCCCGTCGGTCCGCACTCAGGAACGTCTCGAGAAGCTTTTGGCGGAAATTGTCCCAGGTTTGGAAAGTAGGCTCCCTGTTCTCATACCATGTGCGAGCGCTATTTTCCATTGCGAAGTAGGCACGGCCAAGTTTTTCTTGCACGCTCCAACGATTCACCACAGCGGTCCGCTCGAACTGGTCGAGCCAGTCTTCGACATCTTCATACGGTTCTCCACGGAAGACTTCGGGAACTCGAGGAGTCTCGAAAGTTACCTGGTAAGGGTGAGTCGTCTGGGCCGGGGCCGGGGGAAGATTCGCAGACGCTGAAGGGGCCGCCATGTTGGTAACAGGAGATGCCGTCAAGAGTTCTGGGCTTAGGCCTAATAGGCGCCGGCTGAATCGGTGTACTGGAGTCGCAACAAGACGTTGAGGCTCCGGACTGGGTGTACGGTCCCGAACAACGCTTTCTTGCATCAGGTTGCAGGCCCCAGCACCTCCACCAGTGTCGCGACGTCAAGAGAGAGGTCGTACTCGAAGACGCTGAGAAAACAGCAACCGGTCGGTATTTTTGTTAACCGCGTGAGAGAGAGTTCCTCATCTTTTTCGTTGTTGCGTTCTGCATAAAAGCGTGCAGATGCGCGTATGCGCTGTCGCCTTCGTCTTTTTCGCGGGACGTACGTGACAATATATTGTGAGAAGGTTTATTAGTCGTTAAAGACAGCGACGAGACAGCGTGAACAACCGTCCAGAGATCGGCATAGCAACGAACCGAAGCACGAGCCGAGAAAGCCGGGCGTTGGCGATGCTGCTCGCTGCAGGCACATCTTCTTCTTCACAATCGCCCCCGCTGAAAAAGGAGCCATCCTGGCGACTTAAGTTTCAGGCAGAGGCCCATGGTACGGTTTCAGTCGGGAAACATGGACAATGTCACGTGAACGCCGGCGCATGTCGTTCGATCGGGAAACTGGTTCAATTAGAAAACTAACCGGAGATGTTTTCTCCAAAACGGTGTAAGCCCCTCGTACCGGGGGACAAGTTTCGAGGAGAGTCCCGGTGTTTGGTATGGGATGGCAAGCCACACAAAAGACCCTGGGGCATAGCTGGGATCCGGAAGAGAGGTGCTACGGGTTTCTTTCTGGCGTTGTTGCTCTTCCGAGGTGAACGCACGGGCGAGCTGGCGGCACTCTTCGGCTTGTCTAGCAGCATCGGAGATAGGTGGACACTCGGAAGCATCAGGACGGTAAGGAAGTAGGGTATCAATTGTATGGGAAGGCTCGCGCCGTAAAGAAGGAAGAAAGGTGAGAATCCCGTGGTGGTTTGTATTGCGGTGTTATACGCGAACGTGACGTAGGGGAGAACACGGTTCAGTTGCTATGATCAGATGCCACGTACATTGAGAGCATATCACCTAGCGTGCGGTTGAACCGTTCCGTTAGTCCGTTAGTCTGAGGGTGGTATGCTGTTGTTTTCCGATGAATGACGTGGCATTCCGAAAGCAGAGTTTCGACGACCTCGGAAAGGAAAGCGCGGCCTCTGTCACTAAGGAACTCTCGAGGTGCACCATGTCGAAGGATAAAGCGTTGCAAAATGAAAGAGGCGACATCCTGAGCTGTAGCGCTCGGCAAAGCGGCTGTTTCGGCGTAGCGTGTCAGGTGGTCAACCGCCACTATAATCCACCGATTACCATCTGGTGTCAATGGAAGGGGACCATAGAGGTCAACGCCGACGCGATCAAATGGCTTGGCAGGGCATGGAAGTGGCTGCAATGCGCCAGTCGCACGTGGCAGTGTTGATTTACGTCGCTGGCAGTCAGGACAGCACTGCACAATTTTACGTACAAAATTGTACATGCCGCGCCAGTAGTAGCGATGGCGAAGGCGTTCATATGTTTTGAACACTCCGGCGTGGCCACATTGCGGATCGTCGTGAAGGGAGGCACATACTTGCGATCGTAAAGTGCGTGGAATGACCAGCAACCACCGGCGGCCATTGGGAGCGTAGTTGCGTCGATGAAGAAGTTGATCGCGGATGGGGAAATGGAAAGCTTGACGTCAGAGGGATCGAGATACTGGAAGGTTGGGCGTGACAGATAAATATTCGATAAGAGAGGCGATCCACGGGTCACGACGTTGTTCGGTGGCAATCGAGTCGAGATTTAGTGATGACAAGGTCTGGAGGCAAGTGTTTCCGCACGTCTGATCTGGTGGTAAAGGTGAGCGGGACAGAGCATCAGCGTCAGAGTGTTTGCGTCCGCAGCGGTATACGACGCGAATGTCGTACTCCTGGATGCGGAGTGCCCATCGCGCAAGGCGGCCAGAAGGGTCTTTCAACGTGGAGAGCCAGCAAAGCGCGTGGTGATCAGTTACTAGATCGAACGGGTGGCCGTATAAGTACGGCCGGAACTTTCCAAGCGCCCACACCAGAGCCAAACACTCTTTTTCTGTTACGCTGTAATTAGTTTCGGCTTTCGTCAGAGTGCGGCTAGCGTAGGCTACAACGTATTCTGAATAGCCGGGCTTTCGTTGAGCGAGGACCGCGCCAACCCCGACGCCGCTGGCGTCGGTGTGCACTTCGGTAGGAGCCGTCGGGTCGAAGTGGCGAAGAATAGGTGGGGAAGTGAGCAGACGGCGCAGAGTAGTGAAGGCAACGTCACATGCAGGGGACCAGGAGGTGAGGTTCACGTCACCGCGAAGAAGCTGGGTTAACGGTGACATGATAGATGCAAAATTGCGAACAAAGCGCCGGAAATAAGAGCATAGGCCTACAAAACTGCGAAGTTCTTTCATGGTCGTCGGCTTGGGAAATTCTGCGACTGCTCGAAGTTTTGCTGGGTCTGGTAATACGCCGTGCATGGACACGATGTGGCCTAGGATGACGAGCTCGCGTGCAGCGAAGCGGCATTTTTTCAGGTTAATCTGGAGACCAGCGTTGATCAGGCAACTCAAAACGTGCCTGAGGCGAAGGAGGTGCGTAGGAAAGTCATGGGAGAAAACCACGACATCGTCGAGGTAACAGAGGCACATATTCCATTTGAGGCCACGTAGCGTATTATCCATAAGACGTTCAAACGTGGCAGGCGCGTTACAAAGCCCAAAGGGCATGACGTTAAATTCATATAGTCCGTCTGGTGTAATAAATGCCGTTTTTTGGCGATCGGCTTCTGCCATTGGGACCTGCCAGTAGCCAGACCGCAAATCTAGCGACGAGAAAAATTCCGCTCCGTGAAGGGTGTCAATGGCGTCATCAATGCGCGGCAAAGGATAGACGTCCCTGCGGGTTATCTTATTCAAACGACGATAGTCCACGCAAAATCGGATAGATCCGTCTTTCTTACGCACCAGGACGACGGGAGACGCCCAGGAACTGTGAGATGGTCGAATTACGTCTCTACGAAGCATATCTTCGACTTGATCGTTGATGACGCGGCGCTCTTCAGCGGAGACACGGTATGGTCTTTGACGCAGTGGCTGGTGTAGGCCGGTGTCAACATGATGTTTGACTTGTGATGTGTGGCCCAGTTGAGGTTGCGACACATCGAACGAACTCCTGAACTCAAGCAGAAGATCCAGCAGGTCGGCATGTTCGGTGGGAGTGAGAGTGTCGGCGATGGCGCTGGAAAACGTATCATTGGACGACTCCCCGAGTGCCGACAGTGCTTTTGGGTGGTCGCAGTAGTCGTCCGGGAAATCAAACAAAAACGAAGGGTCGAGATCCTGCACGCGGCCGAGACATTCCCCCGCAAGCAATGTGACAGGTGTGGAAAGTGGATTGCTTACGAACATGTTGCTTCTTCCGGCGGCAAGGTCAATTGTTGCAAAAGGCAGCGGCAAAGCTCGACGACATTTGAAGATATCGGAAGGCATAAAAAGAACTGTAGCGTCAGTGTAGGCGTTGCATGAAACGGGAACAAGGGCGCAATTTTCAGGCGGAATATCGGTATCTTCATGAACGAGCAACTTCGGCGGCTGATGAGGAGCGTCCAGTAATGGGACATCACACAAGGGTGAAGACTCTACTTCGGCGCGTGCGCAGTCTATGACGGCATTGTGGCGGGATAGGAAGTCCCACCCGAGGATGATGTCATGCGAACAGACAGGAAGAACAATAAACTCCACGATGTAAAGAATGCCTTCGATGGAGATTCTTGCAGTACAGGCTGCGAGAGGCGTTACCTGCTGTGCGCTTGCGGTGTGAAGCGACAGTCCGGAAAGCGGCGTCGTTACTTTGCGTAATAAACGGCAGACATTAGCGGCAATAACAGAAACAGCGGCGCCAGTGTCCACAAGGGCGAAAGTGCAATAACCTTCAACAGTTACTGCGACCACGTTAGCAGGAGAGGAGCGAGGGCTTAGACAGTTCGAAAAATGCGCAGTTCTTGCCTCTTGAACTGCGTTGCTTAGTTTTCCTGGTCGGAGGGTCCGGGCCGGTGACGCATGGGGGAGGGCGATCGCCGACGAGGAGAGGGTGCGCGTTGCGGCTGGAAGTCAAGGTGGTCTGTAGGCGCATAGCGAGGTGGCGAGACGGGCCCGTATTGGACAAAGGGTTGGCTGCCGGGATGCGACGACCGGGCATAGTTGCCGAACGTCTGAGGTCGACGGCGGCAGTAGCGAGCAACGTGTCCGGGAGTGAAGCAAGCGTAGCAAATCGGTCGGTTATCGGGCGTCCTCCAGGGATTGGCGACTGGTGCTGCCGCCCAAGGTGCAGTATAAGCAGCCGGGTGTGCGTGCTGTGAGCGCGTGGTGTAGGGTGGTTGCGGAAGCCTACGTACAGCGTCTGCATATGTGAGTGGCGTGGCTACGGGCTTTATCTCTTGCGAAAAGGCGACAGGAGGAGCCACAGGCTGCGCTGCATACGTTAGGGGCGCGGCCACAGGCTGAACGGCTGGCGGATAGGCGACAGGAGCGCCTACCGGCTGTGCGCCACCCGGGCAGTGACCACGGCTAGATATAGGTGGCTCGTAGTGCGCAAGAGGAACAGCTTGTGCAACCTCTTCCGATATAGCAGTGCGAAGCGGGGCAGGTAGACGGGTGGTGGTCTCGTGAGTAAAGGGCACTAGGGAAAGTTGGCGGGGGACTTCCTCACGGACGAAGGCTCGGACTTGCTGAAGCAATGGTGAATTGTCCGGCATGGAGTCGAAACTGGACAGCGACTCACCACCAGGCTTAGGCTGCCTAGTCAGAGTGCGTTGCTTTTTCAACTCGTCGTAGCTCTGACACAAGCTGACGACTTCAGAAACTGTGCTTGGATTCCTTGCCAAGAGCATTTGAAATGCGCCGTCGTCGATGCCCTTCATGATGTTTTTCACCTTGTCAGATTCGGGCCTGGTGTCATTCACACGTCGACAAAGGTCGACGACGTCCTCAATATAGCTGGTAAAGGTCTCGCCAGTCTCCTGAGAGCGGACGCGCAGGCGCTGTTCTGCCCTCTGCTTGCGGACAGCCGGCCGACCGAACACTTCAGCACATGACGTCTTGAAGACGCTCCATGTGGGGATGTTGTGTTTGTGGTTATTAAACCACAGTTCGGCGACGCCAGTGAGATAAAATATCACGTGGCCCAGCTTGTCGGCTTCATCCCATTTATTGTTGGCGCTCACCAGTTCGTAGTGCTCGAGCCAGTCTTCGACGTCGGTCCCATCTGCACCGCTGAAGACCTTCGGCTCCCGTAGCGTAGGATGGCCAGGGCAGTTGAACTGGAGCGGAGGCGTCGATGTGGTGGCGTTGGCAGTCATGACAGGTGGTAGCGTGCGGCTTCGCAGCTCCAGGGTGTAGCGACGGGGATTAACAGCACCTTCCACCAAATGTGAGGAGGTTTATTAGTCATTAAAGACAGCGACGAGACAGCGTGAACAACCGTCCAGCGATCGGCACAGCAACGAACCGAAGCACGAGCCGAGAGAGCCGGATGTTGGCGATGCGGCTCGCTGCAGGCACATCTTCTTCTTCACAATATGAAGAAACATGGGTTAAAAGATAACTTCCGTAGGCAGGATCCGAACCTGCAACCTTCGAATGGCGCGCTTGATGCTCTACCGCTGAGCTACAACGACAGCTATCCCCCAGCCACATTATGGGGTTTATAAAAGAATTAAACATGGGAGTGTCAGTCAGCGCAACCAGTAGCCATGGCGCTAAGTGTAGCACACTGTTATGAGCTCTATTTGGCGTCACGTAGCGCTTGAGCTTATTACAAGTGGGCAGCTGACCAATAGTCCCTCGTATAAAACCTAAAGGCTCTAAGTCTGGCAGTACGAGACCCTCGTTAATGAATTAGGGAAAGAAGTGTATACTTAAGGGCTCGTTTTCCTGTGTATTTACACAATAATAATGAGATCTAACAGACATTAATGCCAAGGAAAGTATAGGGTAAGATATTAGACCAAATTGTAATGTAAATATGAAGAAAAGTGGGTAAAAAGATAACTTGCCGTGGGGAGGATCCAAACTTGCGACCTTCGAATGATGCCCTCGATACTCTATCACTGAGCTACCACGACAGCTATCCCCCCAGCCACTTTATGGGGTTTATATGTGAATTAAACATGTGTGTGTCAGTAAGCGCCACCAGTAGCCATGGCGCTGAGTGTAGCACACTCTTATGAGCTCTATTTGGCGTCACGTAGCGCGTGAACTTATTACGAGTGGGCACCTGACCAATAGTCCCTCGTATACAACCTAAACGCTCTAAGTCTGCCAGTACGAGACCCTCGTTAATGAAATAGGGAAAGAAGTGTATACTCAAGGGCTCGTTTTTCTGTGTTTTTACACAATAATAATGAGACATAACAGGATATATAGCCAAGGAAAGTATAGGGGAAGGTATTAGACTGAAGTGTAATGTAAATATGAAGAAAAGTGGGTAAAAAGATAACTTGCCATGGGCAGGATCCGAACCTGCGACGTTCGAATGACGGGCTCGATGCTCTACCACTTAGCTACCACTACAACTATGCCCCCAGCCACTTTATGGGGTTTATATGTGAATTAAACATGGCAGTGTCAGTCAGCGCAACCAGTAGCCATGGCGGCGAGTGTAGCACGCTCTTATGAGCCTAGTTGGCGTCACGTAGCACGTGAACCTATTACGAGTGGGCAGCTGACCAATGGTCCCTCGTATACAACCTAAAGGCTCTAAGTCTGCCAGTACGAGACCCTCGTTAATGAATTAAGGAAAGAAGTGTATACTTAAGGGCTCGTTTTCCTGTGTTTTTACACAATAATAATGAGACATAACAGAATATAATGCCAAGGAAAGTATAGGGGAAGATTTTAGACTGAAGTGTAATGTAAATATGAAGAAAAGTGGGTAAAAAGATAACTTGCCATGAGCAGAATCCGAACCTGCGACGTTCGAATGACGGGCTCGATGCTCTACCACTGAGTTACCACTACAACTATGCCCCCAGCCACTTTATAGGGTTTATATGTGAATTAAACTTGGGAGTGTCAGTCAGCGCAACCAGTAGCTTTGGCGGCGAATGTAGCACACTCTTATGAGCCTAATTTGGCGTCACGTAGCACGTGAACCTACTACGAGTGGGCAGCTGGCCAATGGTTCCTCGTATACAACCTAAAGACACTAAGTCTGCCAGTACGAGACCCTCGTTAATGAATTAAGGAAAGAAGTGTGTACTTAAGGGCTCGCTTTTCTGTGTTTTTACACAATAATAATGAGATCTAACAGACAATAATGCCAAGGAAAGTATAGGGTAAGACAATAGACCAAATTGTAATGTAAATATGAAGAAAAGTGGGTAAAAGATAACATGCCGTGGGCAGGATCCAAACCTGCGGCCTTCGATTGACGCCCTCGAGACTCTACCACTGAGCTACCACGACAGCTTTCCCCCAGCCACTTTATGGGGTTTATATGTGAATTAAACATGGGAGTGTCAGTAAGCGCCACCAGTAGCCATGGCGCTGAGAGTAGCACACTCTTATGAGCTCTATTTGGCGTCACGTAGCGCGTGAACTTATTACGAGTGGGCAGCTGACCAATCGACCCTCGTATACAACCTAAAGGCTCTAAGTCTGCCAGTACGAGACCCTCGTTAATGAATTAAGGAAAGAAGTGTATACCTAAGGGCTCGTTTTCCTGTGTTTTTACACAATAATAATGAGATCTAACAGACATTAATGCCAAGGAAAGTATAGGGTAAGATATTAGACCAAATTGTAATGTAAATATGAAGAAAAGTGGGTAAAAAGATAACTTGCCGTGGGGAGGATCCAAATCTTCGACCTTCGAATGACGCCCTCGATACTCTACCACTGAGCTACCACGACAGCTATCCCCCAGCCACTTTATGGGGTTTATATGTGAATTAAACATGCGTGTGTCAGTAAGCGCCACCAGTAGCCATGGCGCTGAGTTTAGCACACTCTTATGAGCTCTATTTGGCGTCACGTAGCACGTGAACCTATTACGAGTGGGCAGCTGACCAATGGTCCCTCGTATACAACCTAAAGGCTCGAAGTCTGCCAGTACGAGACCCTCGTTTATGATATTAAAAAAGAAGTGTTTACTTAAGGGCTCCTTTTCTGTGTTTTTACATATTAATAATGAGATGTGACAGACAGTAATGTCAAGGAAAGTATAGGGGAAGATATTAGACTGCATTGTAATAGAAATATGAAGAAAAGGGGGTGAAAAGATAACTTGCCATGGGCAGGCTCCGAACCTGGGACCTTCGAATGACGCGCTCGATGCTCTACCACTGAGCTACCACGACAGCTATTCCCCCAGCCACTTTATGGGGTTTATATGTGAATTAAACATGGGAGTTTCAGTAAGCGCCACTAGTAGCCATGGCGCTGAGTGTAGCACACACTTATGAGCTCTATTTGGCGTCACGTAGCGCGTGAACTTATTACGAGTGAGCACCTGACCAATAGTCCCTCGTATACAACCTAAAGCCTCTAAGTCTGCCAGTACGAGACCCTCGTTAATGAATTAGGGAAAGAAGTGTATACTTACGGGCTCGTTGTTCTGTGTTTTTACACAATATTATTGAGACATAACAGAACATAATGCCAAGGAAAGTATAGGGGAAGATATTAGACTGAAGTGTAATATAAATATGAAGAAAAGTGGGTGAAAAGATAACTTGCCTTGGGCAGGATCCGAACCTGCGACGTTCCAATAACGCGTTCGATGCTCTACCACTGAGCTACCATGTCAGCTATCCCCCAGCCACTTTATTGGGTATCTTTGTCAATTTAAACGTGGGAGTGTCAAACAGCGCCACCAGTAGCCATAACGGCGAGTGTGACACAATCTTTATGAGCCTGTTGGGCATCACGTAGCGCGTGAACCTATTACTAACTGGCAGCTGACCAATAGTCCCCTGTATTCAACCTAAATGCACCAAGTCTGGCAGTACAAGACCCTCGTTAATGAATAAGGGAAACAAGTGTATACTTAAGGGCTCGTTTTCTGCGTTTTTACACAATAGTAATGAGACCTAACAGACAATAATGCCAAGGAATGTATAGGGGAGGATATTAGACCAAATTGTAATGTAAATGAGAAGAAAAGTGGGTGAAAAGATAACTTGCCGTGGCCAGGACCGAACCTGCGACGTTCCAATAACGCGTTCGATGCTCTACCACTGAGCTACCACGACAGCTATCCCCCCAGCCACTTTATTGGGTATCTATGTCAATTTAAACGTGGGAGTGTCAATAAGCGCCAGCAGTAGCCATTGCAGTGAGTGTGGCACACTCTTTACGAGCCTGTTTGGCGTAACGTAGCAGGTGAACTTATTACTAACTGACTGCTGACAAATTGTCCCCCATATACAACCTAAATGCACCAAATCTGCAAGTACGAGACCCTAGTTAATGAAAAAGAAATACAGATGTATACTTAAGGGCTTGTTTTTTGTGTTTTACACAATAATGATGAGATGTAACATACAATAATGCCAAGGAAAGTATAGGGGAAGGTAATAGGCCATTGTAATGTTAATGAGAAGAAAAGTGGGTGAAAAGATTGCTTGCCGTGGTCAGGATCCGAACATGCGACCTTCGAATAACGAGTTCAATGCTCTACTATTGAGATACCACAACAGCTATCCCCCCAGCCACTTTATTGGGTATCTATGTCAATTTCAACGTGGGAGTGTCAATCAGCGCCAGTAGTAGCCATGGCGGCGAGTGTGGCACACTTTGGGCTTGTTTGGCGTCACGTAGCACGTGAACTTATTAAGCACTGGCAGCTAACCAATAGTCCCCCGTATACAACCTAAATGCACCAAGTCTGCGAGTACGAGACCCTCGTTAATGAATAAGAAAAACAGATGTATACCTAAGGGCTTGTTTTTTGTGTTTTACACAATAATAATGAGATGTAACAGACAATTATGCCAAGGAAAGTATAGGGGAAGTTATTAAGCCAATTTTAATGTTAGTGAGAAGAAAGTTGCGTGAAAAGATAACTTGCCGTGGGCAAGATCTATACCTGCGACCTTCGAATAACGCGTTCAATGCACTACTATTGATATACCACAACAGCTATCCCCCCAGCCACTTTATGGGGTATCCATGTCAATTTAAACGTTGGATTGTCAATCAGCGCCAGTAGTAGCCATGGCGGCGAGTGTGGCACACTCTTTATGAGCCTGTTTGGCGTCACGTAGCACGTGAACCTATTACTAACTGGCGGCTGACCAATAGTCCCCTGTATAAAGCCTAAATGCACCAAATCTGCCAGTACGAGACCCTCGTTAATGAACAAGAGAAACAGATGTACACCTAAGGGCTCGTTTTTCGTGTTTTACACAATATAATGAGATGTAACAGAAAATAATGCCAAGGAAAGTATAGGGGAAGCTATTAGACCAAAGTGTATTGTAAATATGAAGAAAAGTGGGTCAAAACATAGCTTGCCGTGCGCAGGATCCAAACCTGCGACCTTCGTATGACGCGCTCGATGCTCTGCCACTGAGCTACCACGACAGCTATGCCCCCAGCCACTTTATGGGATTTATACGTGAATTAAGCATGGGATTGTCAGTCAGCGCAACCAGTAGCCATGGCGGCGAGTGTAGCACACTCTTATGAGCCTATTTGGCGTCAAGTAGCACGTGAACCTATTACGAGTGGGCAGCTGACAAATAGTCCCTCGTATACAACCTAAACGCACTAAGTCTGCCAGTACGATACCCTCGTTAATGAAATAAGAAAAGAAGTGTATACTTAAGGGCTCGTTTTCTGCGTTTTTACACAATAATAATGAGACCTAACAGACAATAATGCCAAGGAATGTATAGGGGAGGATATTAGACCAAATTGTATTGTAAATTTGAAGAAAAGTGGGTCAAAAGATAGCTTGCCATGGGCAGGATCTGAACCTGCGACCTTCGAATGACGCGCTCGATGTTCTGCCACTGAGCTACCACGACAGCTATGCCCCCAGCCACTTTATGGGATTTATACGTGAATTAAGCATGGGATTGTCAGTCAGCGCAACCAGTAGCCATGGCGGCGAGTGTAGCACACTCTTATGAGCCTATTTGGCGTCACGTAGCGCGTGAACTTATTACGAGTGGGCAGCTGACCAATCGTCCCTCGTATACAACCTAAAGGCTCCAAGTCTGCCAGTACGAGACCCTCGTTAATGAATTAAGGAAAGAAGTTTATACTTAAGGGCTCGTTTTCCTGTGTTTTTACACAATAATAATGAGATCTAACAGACATTAATGCCAGGGAAAGTATAGCTTAAGATATTAGACCAAATTGTACTGTAAATATGAAGAAAAGTTGGTAAAAAGATAAATTGCCGTGGGGAGGATCCAAACCTGCGACCTTCGAATGACGCCCTCGATACTCTACCACTGAGTTACCACTACAGCTATGCCCCCAGCCACTTTATGGGGTTTATATGAGAATTAAACTTGGGAGTGTCAGTCAGCGCCACGAGTAGCCATGGCAGCGAGTGTAGCACACTCATAAGCCTATTTGCCGTCGCATAGCACGTGAACCTATTACGAGTGGGCAGCTGACCAATAGTCCCTCGTATACAACCTAAAGGCACTATGTCTGCCAGTACGAGACCCTCGTTAATGAATTAGGAAACGAAGTGTATACTTAAGGGCTCGTTTTCCTGCGTTTTTACACAATATTAATGAGATCTAACAGACATTAATGCCAAGGAAAGTATAGGGGAAGATATTAGACCTAATGGTAATGTAAATATGAAGAAAAGTGGGTAAAAAGATAACTTGCCGTGGGGAGGATCCAAACCTGCGACCTTTGAATGACGCCCTCGATACTCTACCACTGAGTTACCACTACAGCTATGCCCCCAGCCACTTTATGGGGTTTATATGAGAATTAAACTTGGGAGTGTCAGTCAGCGCAACCAGTAGCATTGGCGGTGAGTGTAGCACGCTCTTATGAGCCTATTTGGCGTCACGTAGCACGTGAACCTACTACGAGTGGGCAGCTGACCAATGGTTCCTCGTATACAACCTAAAGACACTAAGTCTGAAAGTACGAGACCCTCGTTAATGAATTAAGGAAAGAAGTGTGTACTTAAGGGCTCGCTTTTCTGTGTTTTTACACAATATTAATGAGATCTAACAGACAATAATGCCAAGGAAAGTATAGGGTAAGATAATAGACCAAATTGTAATGTAACTATGAAGAAAAGTGGGTATAAAGATAACTTGCCGTGGGGAGAATCCAAACCTGCGACCTTCGAATGACGCCCTCGATACTCTACCACTGAGCTACCACGAAAGCTATCCCCCCAGCCACTTTATGGGGTTTATATGTGAATTAAACATGTGTGTGTCAGTAAGCGCCACCAGTAGCCATGGCGCTGAGTGTAGCACACTCTTATGAGCTCTATTTGGCGTCACGTAGCGCGTGAACTTATTACGAGTGGGCACCTGACCAATAGTTCCTCGTATACAACCTAAACGCTCTAAGTCTGTCAGTACGAGACCCTCGTTAATGAATTAGGGAAAGAAGTTTATACTTAAGGGCTCGTTTTTCTGTGTTTTTACACAATAAAAATGAGACATAACAGAATATATAGCCGAGGAAAGTATAGGGGAAGGTATTAGACTGAAGTGCAATGTAAATATGAAGAAAAGTGGGTAAAAAGATAACTTGTCATGGGCAGGATCCGAACCTGCGACGTTCGAATGACGGGCTGGATGCTCTGCCACTGAGCTACCACTACAACTATGCCCCCAGCCACTTTATGGGGTTTATATGTGAATTAAACATGAGAGTGTCAGTCAGCGCAACCAGTAGCCATGGCGGCGAGTGTAGCACGCTCTTATGAGCCTAGTTGGAGTCACGTAGCACGTGAACCTATTACGAGTGGGCAGCTGACCAATGGTCCCTCGTATACAACCTAAAGGCTCTAAGTCTGCCAGTACGAGACCCTCGTTAATGAATTAGGGAAATAAGTGTATACTTGAGGGCTCGTTTTTCTGTGTTTTTACACAAAAATAATGAGATCTAACAGACAATAATGCCAAGGAAAGTATAGGGTAAGATATTAGACCAAATTGTAATGTAAATATGAAGAAAAGTGGGTAAAAAGATAACTTGCCGTGGGGAGGATCTGAACCTGCGACCTTCGATTGACGCCCTCGAGACTCTACCACTGAGCTACCACGACAGCTTTCCCCCCAGCCACTTTATGGGGTTTATATGTGAATTAAACATGGGAGTGTCAGTAAGCGCCACCAGTAGCCATGGCGCTGAGTGTAGCACACTCTTACGAGCTCTATTTCGCGTCACGTAGCGCGTGAACTTATTACGAGTGGGCACCTGACCAATAGTCCCTCGTATACAACCTAAACGCTCTAAGTCTGCCAGTACGAGACCCTCGTTAATGAATTAGGGAAAGAAGTGTATACTTAAGGGCTCGTTTTTCTGTGTTTTTACACAATAATTATGAGACGTAACGGAATATAATGCCAAGGAAAGTATAGGGGAAGATATTAAACTGAAGTGTAATGTAAATATGAAGAAAAGTGGGTAAAAAGATAACTTCCCATGGGCAGGATCCAAACCTGCGACGTTCGAATGACGGGCTCGATGCTCTACCACTGAGCTACCACTACAGCTATGCCCCCAGCCACATTATGGGGTTTATACGTGAATTAAACATGTGTGTGTCAGTAAGCGCCACCAGTAGCCATGGCGCTGAGTGTAGCACACTCTTATGAGCTCTATTTGGCGTCACGTAGCGCGTGAACTTATCACGAGTGGGCACCTGACCAATAGTCCCTCGTATACAACCTAAACGCTCTAAGTCTGCCAGTACGAGACCCTCGTTAATGAATTAGGGAAAGAAGTATATACTGAAGGGCTCGTTTTTCTCTGTTTTTATACAATAATAATCAGACATAACAGAATATAATGCCAAGGAAAGTATAGGGGAAGATATTACACTGAAGTTTAATGTAAATATGAAGAAAAGTGGGTAAAAAGATAACTTGCCAAGGGCAGGATCCAAACCGGCGACGTTCGAATGACGGGCTCGATGCTCTACCACTGAGCTACCACTACAGCTATGCCCCCAGCCAATTTATGGGGTTTATATGTGAATTAAACTTGGGAGTTTCAGTCAGCGCCACGAGTAGCCAAGGCGGCGAGTGTAGCACACTTATAAGCCTATTTGGCGTCACATAGCACGTGAACCTATTACGAGTGGGCAGCTGACCAATAGTCCCTCGTATACAACCTAAAGGCAATAATTCTGCCAGTACAAGACCCTCGTTACTGAATTAGGGAAAGAAGTGTATACTTGAGAGCTCGTTTTTCTGTGTTTTTACACAATAATAATGAGATCTAACAGACATTAATGCCAAGGAAAGCATAGGGTAAGATATTAGACCAAATTATAATGTAACTATGAAGAAAAGTGGGTAAAA